>NC_086327.1:125476724-125686724 GCF_036172605.1 Pelobates fuscus | reverse complement strand
GGAACACTCCAAACACCATCATATTGTAACGTGTATATACCCCTACACGCAGGATCCAGCAAAACAGAAGACAGCACAGAGGAGAGATACGTCTACCGGACCTTAGAGTGGCCGGACTCGACGTAAAGGAGAAGTACAGAGTCAGGAGCGATCCGAGGTCAAGGGCACAAAGAGACAGCGTAAACGAGAACTAGCCGGGGTCTGGTACACAGGAATCAGCAAGCCGGCAAACAGTACAGACAAGGATAAAGCGAAAACGAAGTCAGAATACAAAGCCAAGGTCAAATACGGAGAAACACAACTGAATACAACAAGCACTAAAGGGAACTGTAGCAGAAACCACGATAGGGCAAGGAACTAAGGGAAAAGGGTAAGTATAAGTAGCCTTCAAACTAACGTGATTGGCTCCTGTCTCTTCCACTCCCCCAACAGGTAAGTGTATGGGGTGATTGGCGTGACAGGAGCCAATGGGAGCCTTTTTGCAATTTAGGCTCCCACTGTCTCTTTAAGAGCGCGCCCGAGATTCGCGGCGCGCTCTTAGCTGCAGGCGGGACACGTGACCGCTTCTTGCGGTCACTGCCCGCCTTCCTGTTTGAGCAGTCGGATGAGCCGCGCGCGGCTCGTGCAGCCGCAGGACCGCGCGCGGCTTGAAGAGAGGACCGCGGCCGGCCCCCGGATAAGGTAAGTACCGCTACAGTACCCCCCCCTGAGGACACGCCCTCCGGGCGGGCAGGACCAGGTCTGGCAGGAAAACGCGAATGGAAAGAACGTACAAGGCGGGGAGCATGAACAGCATCCGCAGAAATCCAACTGCGCTCCTCAGGCCCATAACCCTTCCAATGTACCAAGTACTGAAGCCGACCCCTGAGGAAACGAGAGTCAATAACAGCAGACACTTCGAACTCCTCATGACCCTCCACAGAGACAGGAGGGGGAGGGGGTGTACTCCGGGTATAGCGGTTGCGTACGTAAGGCTTCAACAACGAGGTGTGAAATACATTGGGTATACGCAGATTTTTAGGCAGACCCAAGGCATAAGAAACGGGATTAACCTTATGTATAATGCGATAAGGACCAATGAAGCGGGGAGCCAATTTCATAGAAGGCACCCGGAGGCGAATATTCCGTGTGGAAAGCAAAACCCTGTCCCCCACAACATAGGAAGGAGCCGCTCTGCGATGCTTGTCAGCCTGAGCCTTCTGGCGGGCAGCAGAGTCCACCAAAGAACGCTGAACCTGCTCCCAAGTATTACGCAAACCAGCCAAATGCTCATCCAGAACTGGCATGCCCTGTGAGGAGAATGCAGCCGGAAGAACAACGGGATGCTGGCCATAGACAACGTAAAAAGGGCTTTTGCCGGAAGAATCATGAGTGGCGTTATTCCGAGCAAATTCAGCCCAAGGAAGCAGGTCAGACCAATTGTCCTGATGGTGAGACACAAAACAACGGAGGTACTGCTCCAGAGACTGGTTGGCACGTTCAGCAGCTCCATTAGACTGGGGATGGTAAGCGGAAGAAAATGAGAGGGAAATACCCATCTCCGAACAAAAGGCTTTCCAGAACCTGGAAATAAATTGGCTACCCCTATCGGATACAATAGATAAGGGAATACCATGTAATCGAAACACTTCTTTAGCGAAGATAAGAGCCAGTTCCTTGGAAGTGGGCAACTTGCGAAGAGACACAAAGTGAGCCATTTTGGAAAACCGATCTACTATCATTAGGATGACTGTGTTACCATTCGAAGGGGGTAATTCAACAATAAAATCCATTGATAGATTAGACCAAGGTCTCTCGGGAACGGGTAACGGATGCAACAGCCCACAAGGAACTCTACGAGAGGTTTTCATACATGCACAAGTAGAACAAGCACTTATATAGTCAGTAACATCCTTACGTAAGGTATCCCACCAGAAATACCGAGAAACGGCTGACACTGTTTTGGAAATACCAGGATGTCCAGCAGTCTTAGTATCGTGATACAGTGACAGAATATCCCGTCTCTCGGGAACGTCAACGAACAATTTATCATTAGGCCTCTCGCCAGGTGCCATGCTCTGTTTCGCTTGTATGGCCTGCAAGAGGGACGAGGAAATAGACAATATAGTAGTTGCTATTATCCTGTCTGGGGGAATGACAGGAGTGACATCAATCTCCTGTTTGTCAATAGTCTCGAATTGTCTGGACAGAGCGTCCGCTTTAGTGTTCCGGTCGCCTGGCCTATAGGTTATTATATAATTAAAATGAGACAAGAACAGTGACCACCTAGCCTGCCTGGAAGACAATCTTTTAGCTTCGCTAAGGTAGGACAGGTTCTTATGATCCGTAAATATGAGGATGGGATCCTTAGTGCCTTCTAACAAATGTCTCCATTCTTTAAGTGCTAAAATGATAGCAAGGAGTTCGCGATTACCCACATCATAATTCCTTTCTGCTTTGGACATTTGTTTAGAAAAGAAGCCACAAGGATGCAATGGCTTGTCAGGAGACTCTCTTTGGGATAAGACAGCACCTACCCCTATATCGGAAGCATCAACCTCAAGTATATATGGCAATGAGGGGACAGGATGCTGTAAAATAGGGGCAGAGGCGAACGTAGTCTTAAGAAAGTCAAAAGCCTGAAGTGCCTCAGTAGACCAGACACGTGTATTGCCATCCTTTTTAGTCATACGAGTAATAGGCGCTACTATAGACGAAAAACCTTTGATAAAACGTCTATAATAATTAGAGAAACCCAGAAAACGCTGGATGGCTTTCAGACCTTGTGGCAGAGGCCATTCTATGACCGCAGCGAGCTTCTGGGGATCCATCCGAAAACCCTCAGCGGAAATCAAATACCCTAAAAACTGGACCTCGGATTGGTCGAATAGACATTTTTCTAATTTGCAATAAAGACCATTAGCAAGAAGGGTCTTCAGAACTGTCGTAACATGTCTGTGATGAGTGTGAATGTCTGTAGAATATATTAAAATGTCATCCAAGTACACAATAACAAATGAGTGAATAAAGTCCCTTAAGACATCATTAATAAATTCTTGGAACACTGCTGGGGCATTGCAAAGCCCAAATGGCATGACGGTATACTCATAATGACCTGACCGAGTGTTAAAGGCTGTTTTCCATTCGTGGTCCTTTTTTATACGTATCAAATTGTATGCTCCTCTAAGATCTAATTTGGTGAATACCGTAGCATGTTTGAGCCTGTCAAACAATTCTGTTATTAACGGTATAGGGTAAGCATTTTTGATGGTGATTTTATTAAGACCTCTATAATCAATGCAAGGTCTTAAATCACCTTCTTTCTTCGATACAAAGAAGAACCCCGCTCCAGCCGGAGAAGAGGATCTCCTAATAAATCCCTTTTCTAATGATTCTTTAATGTACTCCTCCATGACACGGTTTTCTTGAACCGATAGGGGGTACACCCTGCCCTTGGGAGGTATAGTACCAGGCAACAAATCAATAGCACAATCGTAGGGTCTGTGAGGCGGTAATTTGTCAGCCTCTCTTTTATCAAAGACAGTCTTTAAAGTTAAATACTGAGAGGGTATAGCCGTAGATAAAGGAGGAACAGTAGGAACGTTAATAGAATTCACAGGCGTGACTTCAATAGTACATGACTCATGGCAGGCTTCACTCCATGATTTTATCTGCCCTGTCTCCCAGTCAAAAATGGGATTGTGGGCACGTAACCATGGATACCCTAATACCAACTGTGAAGAGGGAGAGGTGATGACCTGGAACCGAATGGTTTCATAGTGTAGAACCCCTGTGTACATGTGTAGCGGTGCAGTCTCGTGAGTAACAACTGGAGATATCAATGGTCTACCATCTATGGCCTCAACGGCCAAGGGTATCTCCTTCTCCCTGATGGGAATATTGTTTTTCTTTACAAAACCAGAGTCTATAAAATTCTCAGCTGCCCCAGAATCAACCAGGGCGTCTATGTTTTCAACTATACAACTCTCTCCCATATGTAAAGAAACAGGGAGAAGCAGTCGGTTAGGAGGCAAAGTAGGAGACTTAGAAATCACACCCAAGGCCAGTCCCCTATAAGGTCTTAGGTGCGAGAGTTTTCCGGGAGCAGAGGACACTCCTTTACCATATGGTCTCTCTTACCACAATATAGGCAGAGTCCCTCCCTTCTCCTATGTAATTTCTCAGTATCTGAGAGTTTGGCAACCCCTAATTGCATAGGTTCCTCTTCAGGTACTTTAACACTCTCCGGTATATTAACTCTGGGTTGAATAGGTGTAACAAAACGTCTATTCCTGTTCTTAGTATAGAGCCTGTCACGAATCCTATTATCTATATCGATGAGGTAGTCAATAAGGTCCTCTAAGGCAATAGGAAGCTCCTTAGCTGCTACCTCATCCAATATAGAGTCTGATAAACCTTCCATGAAGGCCGTAGTTAACCCATTATTGGTCCAATCGACCTGTGAGGCAAGGGTACGAAACTGTATAGCGTAATCAGCCACAGACCTAGAACCCTGTTTAACCCTCATTAATGCTCTAGCGGCATTCTTAGACCTTTTCATAGTATCAAAAGTTCTACGAAAAGCTGTTAGGAAACTGTGAAAGTTATGCACCATAGGTCCATTAGCCTCCCAAATAGGGTTTGCCCATTCAAGTGCTTTGTCGGTAAGTTGGTGCATAAAGAACCCAACTTTAGACCTCTCTGTGGGAAATGAACGTGGATACATTTCAAAATGAAACTCTATTTGGTTAATGAACCCTCTGCATGTCTTAGAATCCCCTCCATACCTAGGAGGAGGCGTTAAATGTGCTGTAGCGTTAGGCATAGTCGATACTTCAGGAAGCAGGGGTGCAGGAGGGTTAGGTGCGGTTGCTGGAATGGTTCTAGCTAAGAGCGTCTGGAGAGCCTGAGCTATTTGATCCATACGGTGATCCTGCTCTACAAATCTAGCCTCATGGGTCGCCATCTGTTGAGCTAAATCTGCGGGGTCCATGGCCCTATCGTAATGTAACGTGTATATACCCCTACACGCAGGATCCAGCAAAACAGAAGACAGCACAGAGGAGAGATACGTCTACCGGACCTTAGAGTGGCCGGACTCGACGTAAAGGAGAAGTACAGAGTCAGGAGCGATCCGAGGTCAAGGGCACAAAGAGACAGCGTAAACGAGAACTAGCCGGGGTCTGGTACACAGGAATCAGCAAGCCGGCAAACAGTACAGACAAGGATAAAGCGAAAACGAAGTCAGAATACAAAGCCAAGGTCAAATACGGAGAAACACAACTGAATACAACAAGCACTAAAGGGAACTGTAGCAGAAACCACGATAGGGCAAGGAACTAAGGGAAAAGGGTAAGTATAAGTAGCCTTCAAACTAACGTGATTGGCTCCTGTCTCTTCCACTCCCCCAACAGGTAAGTGTATGGGGTGATTGGCGTGACAGGAGCCAATGGGAGCCTTTTTGCAATTTAGGCTCCCACTGTCTCTTTAAGAGCGCGCCCGAGATTCGCGGCGCGCTCTTAGCTGCAGGCGGGACACGTGACCGCTTCTTGCGGTCACTGCCCGCCTTCCTGTTTGAGCAGTCGGATGAGCCGCGCGCGGCTCGTGCAGCCGCAGGACCGCGCGCGGCTTGAAGAGAGGACCGCGGCCGGCCCCCGGATAAGGTAAGTACCGCTACACATATCTACTACAAAACACTCTAGAGCAGGGGTGCACAAAAAGTAGATCCCTAGATGTTTTAAAACTACAGCTTCCATGGGAGTTGTAGATCTACAACATCTGGGGATCTACCTATTGGGCACCCCAGTTCTAGAGTTTATTATGCACTCTCCAAGGTAAGCAGTGATAAGAGTTCCTTAGCATGTAGAACGATACCAGTTTTCTAGATCAGCATTGTCCATCTTTTTAATGATGAGCAATTCACGAGTATAAAATTTTTAACATGCAATATATATGGATTTAACCTCTAGATAGAGAAAATACACCCAAAAACAATGCACTATTTACTATTTTTTTAAAAATAGAATAATCTAAATTCTAGATCATCATTGCTTCCAGAATATAAACGCAATGGTAACAGTACAGCATGTAAATGCTGGACTCCGGAATAAAGAATGGGAATCTTGCTACTTTGTAAATTATCACATGGCCTTATTAAAATACACCTAAAATGTTACTATTTAGTTTAAATTAGTATTGCAAGGAAATGCAATCTGATCTATTTAGTTAGATATAAGTGGCAGCTTTCATTAGACATAATAACACTTGGACACTTCTAGTTTCAACAGAAAAATAAACTTTATTATTTACTTGACTACAAACAATCAAACACATGAATGTGATACATACTACATACACTGTTTTTTCCCACCATTTAATACATGGAGCGTGTTGTGGGAAACCAATTAAAGGAAGCCTCTTCTAAACTTGCTCCCCAGTAATAAAACTACTGAAGTTAAATTTTAAATTGTTGTAGGATTATGCTAATATTGTTTAAAAACAAACAAACCACGAACTCCCTGAAATTAAAAGTGTAATATTGATTATTAATAATAAGAAACACACAATTTTATCCTTGGACAAATGTTCCACTCCTTTATTCCACAGGTTGTATCTTGTTTTCCAGACCCTTTCACATGGCCGTATAGTTAGTGATTGATATTATTTCAAATCATCTAACTACACTGCCTGGTGACCAGGCTGATAAAATCTATGAATATGTCCAGATTCAGAGACCTAGGATTAAATTCATCGAAGTGGATCAAGATATAATAAATGCTCCTCCCCACACATTACACTTAAAACAAATATGGAAAATCCAAATGACCCTAAGGCCCTGGTTGACAAATCTTAGTGAATACAGAAGCAATGCACACTTAGGAGCATTTTAATTAACTCAGTATATAGCATTACAACATATTTAAAAAGTAAGGAGCCAGTGGTGATATTTAAAAAAAAATGACATGTTTGTGCTGTTTCCAAGCACTGTCAAAAGGCTTTTACGCCAACATATCTAAGCTTTGATTAACATTAATGTTTACAGAAAGGGGTACATTTCCAGCTCTCTTTTAGTGTTTTAGAAGTAGAATTAGATCAACTAATGGAAAATATATATTAAAGAACCAGAGGACTATTTTCAAATATCAGTGATTTTAGAGGGGAGGAATATACATTCCTTGTTGTCTTGAGTAACCAATTAGAGGGTTAATTGTACTTTGTTTGGCTTTTTTTCCTTTATACGGCTCTAGATGGTGAAATGAAAACTTAAACATGTTTTTAAAATGCCCCTCACATGCAATTACGGCACCGTTGTTGTGTGTTAAATTCTGATGGTAGTGTAGCTAGTGATTGTTAGTTATATAAATGCACAATCAGCTAACTACACTGCCTCAAAGCTGAACACAGTGTTTTAAGTCAATGTACCAGTGTGACACCTGGAAAAGAAAATGTATTGTTAAAAAAATTACAAACAACATGTCATATATTTCAACACACAAAAAGGCCAAAAATAGAAACATAAAAGCTGTAGTGTTATATATATAAAAAAATAAAACAATTTAAACAATGTCACATTCTATAATGTAAATGAATAGAAAGTGTGAAAGATTTAGTTACAAAAAATTGTATTGCATTCTGTTTGCCTCTCCAAATCTATACTGCTACATCATTAATTCTACATTGTACATTATTGCAAATAAACACATTAATAACATCTAAATATTTAACTATTTAATGGAATGTGATAAAACACTAATTTCAGCACAAGCTTTTCAATCTCAATACCAGTTTCTACTTTTTCAAGCCTTCGTATTCATTAAATGTTATTACTCTACCAACCTACCTTACAATGTAAAAAAAGCACCTCCTAATAAATAAATAAATATATTTTCTTTAGCTGAAAAACAAGAAAATCATGCAGAAAAAAAAAGAAGAGAACTCTTAACACCAAGCCAAAGTCTGTTGGAGTTTTCTGTATACAATCTGTATCCATGGACATGTGATGTAAGAGTAGGCAGGTGTATGTCTACGTGTACGGGCACTGCCTATCCACCCAAATGATATGCTTTGTTAACTAGGATTTATTTTAGAAGACGTTTCCATGGATAGCAGGAAATACATTGAGCACCTCACCAATTGCAGCCACAACTAATCACTTTTGGCTTCCAGAAGCCAGTTTTTATTTCTTGCCATTACCAATGTCAGGTAGCCTGGTATTTTTTTTTTAATATGTATACTTTACGGAAAAGCGGTGTGGCACAATAACATTATGTGGGCCTGGACTTTAGAACAGTACTAAATGTATAATGTATATAGGATTTCAGTCTATTATTTCAGTCTATTATTTCAGGATATTATATGGATTCTTTGTCTACTCATATAATGTCCTTGTAACTCGAGTTCATTAAATCATCTTAATGCCCTTCCCATGCAATCCATTTGACAGCTAGGTTTTGGGCCGTACCCATAAAGATGCCCAGAACACAGCTGCCATATGGATTGCATGGGGAGGGCATTAAGATCCTTTAAACCAGGGGGTCCTCAAACTCCGGCCCCCCAGATGTTGCTGAACTACAACTCCCATGATTCTCTGGCTATTTATGTAATTCAAAGAATCATGGGAGTTGTAGTTCAGCAACATCTGGGGGGCCGGAGTTTAAGGACCCCTGCTTTAAACCATGTGTTATATATACATTGTGTCCCAGATTACTGAGCGAGACGGTGCTATCTGATACCACTCACAAATTAAAATACCTGGGCAGCCAATCAAATCATTCACTAATACTATTGATTACAAATGTGCCTGACCGGTTCTTTAAATCTATAAAATAATTACCTGATGTGCATCAAAATAATGATGTCATCAATAAGAACCCATGCTATAAAAGTGTTGACGCGTTATGATGATTTCTGGCCAAAACACATATTTAGTGAGTATCTCCTAACACTAATAATATACAGTACAATTATTTAATTCCTTTATCTACCCCGTCAGTAATGCCACCGGCCATTAATGTGTGGGGTAAATAATCCTCACATAGAGGAGACCTGTTATTATTTATTGTAGTCAATAGAAAATGTTTTTTTTTTTTTTCTGAAACAGCACACAGTCCTGGTAATAAATAATGTGTATTGCTCAGTGGTCTGATACCTGGTGAATGTGATGTGCCAGCCCATAATATCCACATTGGGATTAACTCAGGCCTGCCATGAAGCCATTGTAAGATTAGTTGGATAAACTCTGGCATGTCCATTATGGCCAGTAATGGCCAAGACTTGGCACTGCACCTGCTGTGTATATGGCTATCACAGGGAACTAACTGCCTGTAACTCTATTCTAGCCTGCTATAGGAAAAGTCAAAAGTTGTGTTTGGTCATTACGAAGCCACCAAAGTTTGGAAGAAAAGCCACTAGTGGAAGAGACTCACCTTACTCCATCCCTGCTTGCTGCCCCCCTGAACGGCCGAGGGCGGACTGAGCTCCCCGGCTGGGCTCCTCCCCTTTATATAGGTAGCCAGGTGAGGCACGTGGGTGGTGGCAACCGCTGTCCAGGAATGTCAGTGCGCGTGCCGGGTTGGGGAGGCGGGAAGGACCCACAGAGGGGAGGGGGCGGGGAGGGAGCAGCGCGCGCAGCGCTCCCTAGCGGGAAGGTGTGGCAGGATTGGGCAGTTGAGATGTTTGGGCGGGAAAGTGAGAGCGCGGTGTGTGTGTGTGTGTGTGTGTGTGTGTGGTAACAGCTTGGCTTGTTTCGCTACCTCACAGAGATAACAGGTTCATAGAAAGCTAAGCCTTTAAAGAATGTGAAACACCAACAGAATTAATGTCAGTCTGAAGACTAAACGTGTCAGACAGGGACAATCTTAATGCTGCCCTCAGAGACATTCACTTCATAATTTCTGAATCTATACATATTAATGGCATTGCCACCATTCTGTCAGGCTTGCAGTCCATTCATTGTATGCCCTCTGTAGTGGTTAATAGACAATTTATATACAGTACCCACAGGTAGCTTTCTATAGTCTGTAATCCCTCACAATATGGTTAGCAATCCCCTTTATATAGTGTCTAACCCCCCTTATTAGAGGGAACATGTTGCCTTCATAAATAATCACCAATAATCACCAATTATGGGGTCAATTGTTCTTTCATATAAAGTCTTAAACCCAAAGTGGGGAGATCTCCTTTTGTGGGGTTAATAGTATATTTATATTTTTACACACAGTTCATAATCCCCAAATGTACCCCTTTAAGGGTACACTTTAATATTCTTTTAAAATTTCTTTAAAATTCAGTCCTTAATCCCCAAATCTCCCCCTTTTAGGGCATCAATAGTCCCTCTATTTATCTATATATCTATTTATCTACAAATGCAGTTCATAATCCACAAGTGGACCCCTTTTAGGAGTTAATAGTTAATCTCTTCAAATATATATATTTAGTCCATAATCCGTGTCCCCCAAATTTAGCGGTTAATAGTAAATTCATATATATAGTTCATAATTTTTAGGAGTGCCATCCCTATCCCAGTGTCTCTCTTTTCCCCACCATTTTCTATTATTTTTGGTGAATA
Organism: Pelobates fuscus; assembly: GCF_036172605.1. Classification (NCBI taxonomy): domain Eukaryota; kingdom Metazoa; phylum Chordata; class Amphibia; order Anura; family Pelobatidae; genus Pelobates; species Pelobates fuscus. The sequence goes on along the minus strand of NC_086327.1, from coordinate 125,676,178 downwards.
GTGATATGTTTAAAGAATCACAACGAGAGCCGTCACAATGATTGTGATAATTTGCATAACTTTTAAAAACAAAACAACATTTCCATTCATTTAAAAAGTATTCAAAATATTTTGAACTATAGTTAATGGAAAAGCTTTATTAAAATTAAATAGTCTAAAACATTGTCTTTTTTTTTTTTTTTTTAGGATATTCAAAAATCTGTTTCAATGTATTAAATTATTTTAAAGGTAGTCTGAAAAGTGTCACTTTTTTTATTTCCCGACAGCAATGTGTGTCCAACTAATTACGAATATTGTGCAAATACACACCAACATGCAAGTATTCTGTCTTAGCTGGCAGGGCCGGCCTTAGGCCTTTAGGCGCCCTGTGCGAAAAATCTTCACAGCGCCCCCCCTTCCCGTCCCCCCCCCACACAGACAGTGAAACACACACTGGCAGACAGCCACGCACACGCACACACACACACACACACAGGCAGACAGCCACACACAGACCGTCACACACACAGGCAGACAGTCACACACACACACACAGGCAGACAGTCACACACACACAGGCAGACAGCCACACACACACAGGCAGACAGTCACACACACACAGGCAGACAGCCACACACACACAGGCAGACAGTCACACACACACACACACACACACACACAGACAGTCACACACACACACACACACACACACACACACACACACACACACACACACACACACAGGCAGACAGTCACACACACACAGACAGTCACACACACACACAGGCAGACAGTCACACACACAGGCAGTCACACACACACACAGTCACACACACAGACAGTCACATACAGGCAGACAGTCACACACAGGCAGACAGTCACACACAGACAGTCACACACACAGACAGTCACACACACAGGCAGACACACACACAGACAGTCACACACAAACAGTCACACACACAGACAGTCACACACACACAGTCACACACAGGCAGACAGTCACACAAACACAGTCACACACACAGACAGTCACAAACACAGGCAGACAGTCAAACACACAGACACACACAAGCAGACAATCACATAGCTACCTCTGTTCCTTGTGGAGGCAGACAGGCAGTGCAGCTCCTGGATTCTGGTTGTTGGGGGAAGCAGGGACTCCTTCCTGCTTCCCCTGCAACAATTAGACAGCATTTTAGCTCCGCCCCCGCCGCACGCTAAGCCCCACCTCCACCACACGCTAAGCTCCACCCCCGCCACAATTTTTTTTTTTATTTCTGCCATGTGTGAGCTGTGCGGCCGCAAGGCAACCCCTGCTCCATGGCGCCCTGTGCAGCTGCACAGCTCGCACACCCCTAAGGCCGGCCCTGTTAGCTGGTACATCAAGTTAAGAGATGTAAATGCCAAGAAATAGAACATTTTTCTGGCGCAAAACAAATGTGTAAATATTGATAAATGGAATGAGCTACATAGAAAAATCTCAAAAGTAATACATAGTGAAAAGGCATTGGAATTCATAATTCATGCTAGAAACAAATCTCACAAAAAGGTGCAAATTATTCAGCAATACTTTATCAGGGTTATTCACTAAATAAGAATTTTAGGGAATTCAAAGTTAATTTCAAATCGAAGGTCAAAGATACCAAACTAACAGCACAATGTCCCTAAAATTCTGGGAGAATTTTTTTCCGGTTTAGTTCATTTGACCTTAAATTTTAAATTCACTTTGAATTCCCTGCAATTCTCATTTTTGTGACTAAACCAGTTACTGTTTAGTAATTAAAGTAGATCTGTCACTTTTCAGTATTTGATAAAGATGCAATCTTTATCAAATACTATTTAAAACTGTGTTGGAATTTCAGTAAAATTCCAACGCAGCCAAAGTTATCATGAGACAAATTATGGACTACTTTGTCTTATGGTGAAGTGTGAGGTTGACCAAAAATTACTGGACAACTTTTGTCCAGTTCCTGCAGCTATCATAAATGACAGCTATGGCATTTAGACATGGTCTGTGAAGGAATCTGCGGTCTCCCGGGATCTCCATAGACCTTAGTGTGGTACTCTAGCATGTGTGCGAGAGTACAACACTGACGTGGCTCCTGTCGGCTTAAGCGTCAAGAGCTAAAGAGACCTGCAGCTTTGACATGGCGGCGGGAGCAAAGGACAGCTTAAAACTCCCCTGCACCACAGACCACCGGCCCCACATCAGATCTGTCCGTTTTGGGGGTCTTTGCGAAATATGTCATTGTGAAATTGACTGAGCCACTTAAATGGAGGAGTGTGGTTGGAGATGACCACCGGAAAGCAGAAATCTCCGAAAGCAATTTAAACAATAAGCATTGCAGTTAGCATGTTTTTTTTCCCATGTTAACTTTAGCATAGAACCCATAGATATTGGGGTAATGTGATGTATTAGTGGGCTTTACGCAATATGGCCCTGTGGTGTAATCAAATCTCCATATTTCTTTGCAAAGATAGGGAATTTTAAGTAGTCTTGTAAAATGTAAAACTTTCTCTTTTTTTTTCTTACACTGGGTTGGGCTCCCCCTCTGTCGACGTCAGCCAATTGGGGGGAACCTAATGCACAGTTAGCGCTTAGGCCTTCCCTAAAGGAACGCATTGACTCATTGCTTTCCTTTGGGATTTTGTGTGACCCTTGATGTCCTCATGCAAAGCGTGAGGACATTCAGTACCGTCTCATAAAACGATACGAATTAAAGTCCATGAAATTGCAGGAAGTGCCTCTAGTGGCAATGTTATGTTTGTTACTGTTTTCTTTATATTAATGATTGCTTGATAAGTGTTTTACTGTACATTTTCCTGCCCATTCGTCCTGTCAAAGTGCCTCTAGGTAATGCATGGTCATCTTGCATGAACCGCCAGTTTGAGATCTCCCCAGAGTGGCTCAACGATATTAAGGTCAGGAGACTGTGATGGCCACTCCAGAACCTTCACCTTTTTCTGCTGTAACCACTGGAGGGTCAACTTGGCATTGTGCTTAGGGTCATTGTCATGCTGGAAAGTCCAAGAGCATCCCATGCGCAGCCTTCGTGTAGAAAAATGCAAATTGTCTGTCAGTATTTTTTGATAACATGCTGAACTCATCTTGCCATCATTTTTCACAGCATTCACCATGCCTTTAGAACTTACGCACCACCAAAACATCAATGAGCCAACACCATGCTTCATAGTGGGGATGGTATACCTTCCACTATAGGCCTTGCTGACCTGTCTCCAAACATAGCGCTGATGGTCATGATCATAAAGCTCTACTTTGGTCTTGTCACTCCAAATTACAGTGTGCCAGAAGCTGTGAGGTGTGTCAAGGTGTTGTTGGGCATATTGTAACCGGGCTTTTTTGTGGTGTTGGTGCAGTAAAGGCTTCTTTCTGGCAAATCGACCATGCAGCTTATTTTTGGTCAACTATTGTCGTATTCTGCTCCTTGAAACAACCATACCGTCTTTTTCCAGAGCAGCCTGTATTTCTACTGAAGTTACCTGTGGGCAGGGCCGCCACCAGAAATTTTGGGGCCCCTAACTCAGCTCAGGGTCTGGGCCCCCTGGGGCCCGCCTCCAATCCCGCCCACAGGGTTTGCCTCCAAATCCCGCCCACAGGAATACACACAGACACAAAAACACACACTGATACAAAAGGACACAGACACACACACACACAAAAATACATACTTACAGACACACATACTGAAACAGAAATACACGCATATAGGCATACGTACTGACACACACATACTGAGACATACACACATATACAGACACACAGGCATACATAGTGACAGATAGACACATACTAACATACATACAGACACACATGCATGAGGACTTACACATACATACACCGACATTACATACATACACACAGACATACATTAATTCATACTGGCATACATACATACATACATACACATATACATACATACATACAGACATACAGACATTCTGACATACACACAGACATTCTGACATACACACAGACATTCTAACATACACACAGACATTCTAACATACACACAGACATACTGACATACGTACAGACATTCTGACATACACACAGACATACTGACATACACAGACATTCTTACATACATACTGGCATACACACAGACATACTGACATACACACAGACATACTGACATACGTACAGACATACTGACATACATACAGACATACTGACATACACACAGACATACTGACATACACACAGACATTCTGACATACACACAGATATTCTGACATACATACAGACATACATACATTCTGACATACACACAGACATTCTGACATACACACAGACATTCTGACATACATACAGACATTCTGACATACACACAGACATTCTAACATACACACAGACATACTGACATACACACAGACATTCTAACATACACACAGACATACTGACATACACACAGACATTCTAACATACTGACATACATACTGACATACATACAGACATACATACAGACAGACATACAGACATTCTGCCATACATACAGACATACAGACATACTGACATACATACAGATATTCTGACATACACACAGACATACATACACAAATACAGCTAATTTTTCTTGCCTTTTTTGCAGGTGGAAGGCTGTGGCTGATGGGAGTCGGCGTGGCTCCTGCGGGCTGCGGCCTGTCTTTCTTGCCTCCCGCGCGGCACTGAGGGGAGGGGAGGGGAGGGAGCTGGGAGGAAGTGACGGCCACTTCCTCCCAGTAGTACTTTGCGGTTGGGATTTTTTTAAAGGGGCCCGGTCGCGCTATTGCACGGCCGCAGCGCTGACCGGGCCCCTGAAGATACAGGGCCCATCGGGTGGCCCTAAGTGAGTGGGCCACCCGATGGGCCCCATAAGCATGCGCTACACGTGGTGCCCGGGGCGGCCGGGCCCCCCAGGGCCGCCGGGCCCGTGACAACCGTTATGGTTGTCACCCCCTGATGGCGGCCCTGCCTGTGGGTTTTTCTTTGTATCTTGAACAGTTCTTCTGGCAGTTGGGGCTGAAATATTTCTTGGTCTACCTGACCTTGACTTGGTATCACAAGATCCCCTAATTTTCCACTTCTTGATAAGTGATTGAACAGTACTGACTGGCATTTTCAAGGCTGTAGATATCTTTTTATATCTCTTTCCATCTTTATAAAGTTTCATTACCTTGTTACGCAGGTCTTTTGACAGTTCTTTTCTGCTCCCCATGGCTCAGTATCTAACATGCTCAGTGCATCTACATGAGAGCTAACAAACTCATTGACTATTTATACACATACACTAATAGCAATTTAAAAAGCCACAGGTGTAGGAAATTAACCTTTAATTGCCATTTTCCCCTCTGTGTATTACCTTGTGTGTCTGCCTGTAACAAAGCAAAACATTGGAGGGTATGTACACTTTTAATCAGGGCCATTTGTGTGATTTCTGTTATCATTATGATTTAAAAAGGAGCCAAACAACTATGTGATTATAAATGGCTTCATATGATCACTATCCTTCAATAAAATATTTTTTTTTGCGTGATCAGTCATATTTTCAAAATCAATGCCAAAATTTCACAATTTCTGCCACGGTATGCAAAGTTTTGAGCAAAACTGTATATATATTATTTTTTTAGGATTAGCTAATTCACGACAACTCTTCTTTTGGGAGAATAGCTCCTCTTTGAATTTACAATCCGGTGCACCACTTTCCTTCCTTGTACTTTTCTTTCTTAGAAACATGGGGTATTTCATCTGATTGAGCTCCACAACAAAAGCATTCGATGGCCGTGACTTTATAATACAGTAAATGTTTTCTGAATGATGTATTTATGTCTTGTTACATTGGATCACATAGTTGACTAAAATACTGGGTTAATTCCTGTCTGATAAGTGTCTTTCCTTTAGCATTTGAAATATAGGGAACCAAAAGCTCTGCTAAATTTTCTCATGTTCTGCAACATCCTGATGACATATTTGGAGAGATGAGCTCATGCATGAGTTGAGGTACATTATCAGTACAATTGTGATGGTGCATATATAGTGAAGCCGAGTCAATCAATTTAAAGGGACACTATAGCCACCAGAACTACTACAGCTTAATGCAGTTGTTCTGGTGAGTATAATAGCTCCCTTCAGGCATTTTCACGTAAACACTGCCTTTTCAGAGAAAAGGCAGTGTTTACATTGCCCCTAGGGACACCTCCAAGTTTCATATTTGTTTTAATTTCTTTACTGAATCCTCCCAGCAGTAAAGAAACAGTTAAACAATTGAAAACAAAATCAACCAATCAGAAGACATCTAGACAGTAATATGTGGCTATGAGACTCCTCCCAACTCCTCTTTCTTTGCCGCTTTCCTTCAGGTGAGTCAATTCTGATTACATTGACCTTAGTGCTGTATATATATTTTTTTTAATTCTTTATTTTTGTTGTGCATGGTTTGACAAAATTATATACGTTGCCACAACAGCAAACATAATCACAGTAAGATCACAGGTTTATACATATGTGGCATTGAGGTAAAAGCACATTTTTTAAACTTTGTTAAACGTAGCATTATTCGTCATGGCGTTCGCTAAATAGGTAAATTTTTATATTAAGAAAGTCATTATATAACGGTGTAGGTGTCGCTTGGATAGTTAGTAGGAAGGACATCTCACAAGGTCGAAAACAGAGGAGTGACAAAGGGGGAAAACATGACATGCATCTGCATCCTAGCGTCAAACAGTTAATGAGTTATGTGGCTATGCAAGGGTGGTGATCCTAGGTTGTACGTAAGTAATATAATTGTTATGAGGCTGACATAAACGATTACACATATCTAATGTAGTGTTTGGACTTGTTGCATTATATGTAACTGCAAGTTAAGCTAGGTCTAGGTAGGACATCTTATACAAAACAAGATTTTAACGAAGTTGTCACCCTGATTGAGCAGAGTTTCCCAAGCCGCCTCAGTGTGAAGATTTCGGCGTCCTGGCAGGCTCAAGGCTTGACAGACAGGGGCAGTCCTGTTTTTTATCCCATACCTGCATTGCTGGGCATTGGTTGCAGGGGGCGAGTGTCCTTCCGAGCAGGCTGCAGAGCGAAGTTGGTCCGCAGATTATCATGTGGATCTCGCAGGGTTTCCAAGTGTTGCCGCTGTAGTTTAGTGGGCTTGCCTCCCTTGGTCCTCCGCAGGCTGGTGTCTGCCCTGATCGGGAACTGGGTGTGTTCCGCGGAATGCTGCCGCTTACTGGTTCTTCCCGATGTGGGCTGGAGTGTTAGTGATTGCTGGGCCAGCAGAGAAGCCTTTCTTTACGGCTTGCACGGTCGCTGCAGGCGAGTATGTTCGCTTCTTTGTGCGATGCACGCTCAGTGCAGCCGTTGTCTCTCGCGCACTTAAATCGCGCTGGTTTTGCCGTCTCTCTGTGCGGCTTGAGTGGGAGACAGAAGCCTTGGTGGCTGTGAGCGCGGGCTGGGAGCAGGCCTTCCCTTTGCCGTCTGCGCACATGGCGCCCGCCATTTTAGGTGTGGCGGTTGACTCTCTGACCTCAATTGCGGTGTCACGGCCAGGGCCACAGGGTGAGGACTGGGATCACCCCCGCCGGTCTGCATCCCTAGCTGGGTTCCGTGGTGCAGGATAGTGGGGCAGCGGCCGTCCGCCCCACTCACCGCAGGGGAAGGCCCCATTTGGGGCAGCGTGTTTTCCTCCCCCAGGGGACTGAAGCTCACTGAGCCAGCCTCTCCCCGGGTCCCGCAGTCTCTCAGCTTTGGGTATCTGCACTGGCGGTCCATTTTTTGATGGTAAAACATGGTTTTTACAGCGTATATTGCAGTTGGTTACAGGAGCTGCTCAGACATGCGACCATCCAGCTCGGCGGTCCGGCCCCGCCCCCAGTGCTGTATATTTTGAGTACCTAATTTTTTTACCATACTATTGTTTTGCCAATTTTTTGGTTTCGTTTCTTTGAGTTTTTACATCATGTCCTTTGGCTTCCACGATTATGCATTCACCCCTGAGGGTGTAAGTTTTTACATTGTTCGTGGCACAAAGGTTCTTTCCACCTCTGTTTTTTATCCTTACTTTCCGGATAGACCTTCTTTTTGTGTTGCTCGTTGCTTACAGCGATACTTATCTCCGCTCTTCAGGCTCCATCGGGACCTTTTTTTTGTATCTTATATTCGTCCTTATAACCTTGTGTCCTGTCCCACGATTGCTCATTGGATTAGATGGCTTCTTTGTCTTGTGGGCGTTGAAGCTTCTTCTTTTGGTGTCTATTCTGTGCGGGGCGTGGCTGCGTCCTCCACCTTGGTCACCAGGGGTCTTTTTATCTTCCGCTGATTGGTCATGAGAATCCACTTTCCGTACCTTCTATTTCCTACCTGCAACTCATGCTTTTTTCATTTACTCTCCAGGCATTAAAACAGCAAATATGAAGCCTCCTGTCTTGCCATAAAATTAGGGATTATTCTAGCTTCAGTGACCAAATAATCTAAATTCTATTAAAGACAGGAGACAAATATTTTCCCACCCATTGGCTTCTTTAAATCTTTCAATGTCCCACCCCTTTATTTCCTCCACTTAGGGATATTCAGGTAAGGTCTTAAATGTCTTTTATTTGCCTTGTATATCACTGGATCATGGTTTTATTGTAATGTGTTTAGATTACTCTAATTTTCATAATATATATGTACATTGCATTGCATAATTATTGACACGACTTGTCACATTAATGTTTGTTTCTGTATGACTGCCAGTCTACCAATCACACCATACTTTCGCAAATTTTATTTTCGTTCTAGTGTGAAGTTTCTTCTTGTCCTTTACTGCATCCTTGATTCATCTCTTCATTGGACTCTTTATGTCTCGTTTACTTGGTTGACTACGCTTTGTGTTTTGCGGACTATTTTCTGGTTTACACGGTTGACTTCAAGTTTCGACTGCATCAAGAAAGAGGAGTTGGGAGGAGTCTCATAGCCACCACATATTACTGTCCAGATGTCTTCTGATTGGTTGATTTTGTTTTCAATTGTTAAATTGTTTCTTTGCTGCTGAGAGGATTCAGTAAAGAAAGTAAAGCAAATATTCGCCTCCTGTCTTGAATAAAATTTAGATTATTCAGTCAATTCGCTTTGAATTCCCACATTCGTGAATAACCCAATATATCTCTAAATACAAGTTAAAGGGACACCCCAGACCCATAAAGCACTTTAGCTTTATGCGTGAAATGATTGTCCTCTTTTTATCATTTTGCAAAAAGTGCATATTTCAATAGTAATTTACACTTTTATGACTCTACTTGGTTACACCCCATTGGCTTTCAATCAGACAACAGGTCCTGTTACTTCCTGGTTGTTTAGCTCAGTGTAGATAAACTCAAGAGGCAGCAATTGCTCAGATCACCTGCCTTGCAAAAACATCTCATTGAGCTGCATTGGAAAACCTGTGATTGGACAGCCACAGAAAGTGTGAGCAGAGTTAGAAGGGGAGGGCTTGCAAGGTCTACAGACAAGGCCTACAGACAAGCGAAATATTTGTTTTACAAACTGTTTTTAGGTATAACCCTAATAAAACATGCACCATTAATGCATGCAAGTTTGGGGGTATATCTACTAAACAGTTTAAAAAAAAAAAATTTTGTTTTTAAGCAGTGTCCCTTTAAGTTACCACATCTATCTATCTATATGCCCCATATAAATGGCAAAACTTTTCCAAAAGTACCATGGCAATCTAGGTAAGTGGCATAATGCCCTATTATTTACGTGTTTTCTTCTTATGTCTCTAAACCATGCCTGCTTGATGTCATAGTTCCACGTACCTAAATCAATGTAATTAACAAGCCCTAGATTTGACCCTGTAACTTTCCAAAACCTCATAAAACCTGTACATGAGGGGTACTGTTGTACTTATGAGACATCCCTGAACACAAATATGAGTGGTTTTTTTTTGCAGTAAAACGTATAATGACGATGATATAATCAGTGAAAGAGTATTTTGTTGTGTGGATAATACCTAAAAAAAAACAAATGTGAATACTAACTTTTGCCAGGGTTTGTAACTAAGTGGCTACTAAAAAAGACTTGACATCCCTTAATTTAAATACCCTGTAATTCTCATCCCTGGGCTGCCATATGGTCTCTAAGGCAACAAAGGCCCATCAAACCAATCTGGCAAATTTCAGTGTGTAAAAACTGAAATGGGCAAGCTCTTTATTTAACCCTGTAACTTTCCAAAACACCTTGAAACCTCTACACGGGGGTCATCATTGTACTCGTGGGACATAACAGAATATAAACTATGTGTATTTAACCCCTTAAGGACTGAGCCAAATGTACACGTTGTGAACAAAACAAAATGTAAACAAAACCTGGCATTTGCGCTATATGTCTGTCCAACCGTAATTCACCTCTTTCATATTAAATGCACCCACCCTTATTATATATCATTTTATTCAGGGGAAACAGGGCTTTCTTGAAATAGCAAATATTTAGCTATGAAACATAATTTAATATAAAAAAAATGGGAGAAAAAAGGGAAATTTTGTTATTTTTGTAGTTCTACATGACATTTAACTGTCAATGTCATAATACTGTTTGCTTTTACTGCAATAAAGTACACATATTTGTATTCAGCAAAGTCTCACGTGCAAAACAGTACCCCCTATGTACAGGTTTTATGGTGTTTTGGGAAGTTACAGGGTCAAATATAGCACGTTACATTTGAAATTGAAATTTGCCAGATTGGTTACGTTGCCTTTGTAGCCCAGGAATAAAATTTACACCCATAATGGCATACCATTTGCAATAGTAGACAACCCAAGGTATTGCAAATGGGGTATGTCCAGTCTTTTTTAGTAGCCATTTGGTCACAAACACTGGCCAAAGTTAGCATTAGTATTTGTTTGTGTGTGAAAAATGCAAAAAAACGCCAATTTTGGCCAGTGTTTGTGACTAAGTGGCTACTAAAAAAGACTGGACATACCCCGTTTGCAATACCTTGGGTTGTCTACTATTGCAAATGGTATGTCATCATAGGAGTAATTTTCATTCTTCTACCATAGGGTCTCAAAGGCAACGTAACTGTCTGGCGAATTTTAATGTGAAAAAAATGAAACACGAACCTTATATTTGACGCTGTAACTTTTGAAAACACCATAACACCTGTACATGAGGGGTACTCTTGTACTCGGGAGACTTCGCTGAACACAAATATTTGTGTTTCAAAACAGTAAAATGTATCGCAGCAATAATATTGTCCGTGTAAGTGCTGTTTGTGCGTGAAAAATGCAAAAAACATCACTTTTACTGGCGATTTCATCGTTGTAATACATTTTACTGTTTTGAAATACTAATATTTGTGTTCAGCGAAGTCTCCCGAGTAGAACAGTACCCCCCATGTACAGGTTTTATGGTCTCTTGGAAAGTTATAGGGTTAAATATAGTGCTAGCAAATTAAGTTCCCTATACTTTCGGCATGGGTTGTCAGGCAGGTCCCGCTAATTGTAATTAACTAGGATACCTAATTATGTAAAAATATTACATAAATATATATGTAGAATTAATATATGTATATATATACGTATGTGTATATATATATATATATATATATATATATATAAAATTGTTTTTAAATATTTTTATTTATATATAGGTATATATATAGTGATATATACGTATATATTTATGTATATAGATATATATATTATTTTGTTCTACATGTATTTTGATATAAATATATATATAGTAATATCACAATACAGTTAGAACGAAATAACACACATCTATATATTTTTTAATGATTTATTTTTAATTATTTTTTAAATGTTATTTTTTAACGTATTTACATATTTTTTTATATTATATATAAATATATATATATAACAATAATTATACATATATTTAATCAGTATCAGTCTACGTGTAATTTGATATTAATATATAAATATAATTATATATATATATATTAATAGTAAAATACACCTAGACAGTGTATGTATGTGTATGTATATATGTGTATTTATATACTTAGATCATATATATATAATGATCTAAATATATTATTATTTTTGACACTTATTTTAATTTATTTTATTTTATTTCCAGCCAGCAGGGGGACTACCTGTCATTACAGGCAGTCCCCCTGCTGGCAATGCACCAGGCAGCTAACCCGGCCTCTCACATGGCGGGGGGGGGGGGGGGCCCCAGGAGGACGGATGTGCTGCGGGGGGCTCCCTGCGAGTCCCCCTGGGAGTCCCCCCAACCGCGATCGCCGGCGTGAGATCACCGGCGACCGAGTAAGTTAAAAAAAAACGCCCTCCGGTCTTAAGGGGTTAATTGCAGTTAAAGCTAACTGTATTATGACATTCAGAGTTAAAATGCCATGCAGAACTTGGAAAATAACATTTCACTCCCACACTGTTTTAGATTTTATTTATATTAAATAATGTTTCTTATATAAATATTTGATGTGAAATGAAAGCCCTGTTTCTCCTGAACAAAAAAAATCGAATAATTGCGAGTGCACTTATTATTAAATTATGGTAGAACAGATACATAGCTCAAATTCTAGATTTTTGTTCTACACTTGTACGATTGCCTCCTTTCTTAAGGGGTTAAGGTATGGGTTATGCCAGTGGCTACCAAAACAGTCGTTATGGCCCACTAACAATCCAGGATTTATGCATTTCCCCTTTTTATTCCAAAGGAGATACTGACAAAACCTAGACTGTTGGTGAGCCATGAGTTTGGGAACCGCTGGGTTATGCTATTTAATTATTAAAATTCACACTCATTTTCCCACTTTACATTCCTTGCCTGGCTGCGTGGGCATGTAATGCCAATTAAATTAACTCCTACAGTGCTGTACAGGCAGCACATATATTCTTGTAGAACCTTTGAAGGAATGTGTGAGCATGTTCCCATATGGCTATTCTCTGTACAAGCCCCAGGTATCAAGGAGCAGCAGATATGCCTGGATATGCAAATGCAGTGACACACTCTCTTCATCTGTCTTTTCCATGTTATCACTCAGTACCTGTCTTATTCTATTTGATTACAATAGTTAGTAACACAGGCCTGTAATTACCGTATTCATCTAAACATCCCTGAACATTCTAGAAGCAACGTCATCTTAGAAGCTAAAGTGGTTTCCTAGCAATAGATTTCAAAGCAATGAGATTATATACACTCTGCAGACAATGGTAGCAAAGCAGGTTCTGCTAATTAATAGTTTGTAGAAGCAAGACATAACTGGATCATTTGCGTATACACATATATCCCCCCAGCACATTTAAATATTAAATTGAAGAATAAGAATATAATGGCTTTTTGATTTTTTTTTTACTGTCCATATTGCTTTTGAAATTAGAAATCATGGTTTGATGCAAATAATCAACATTGCTTATTGTTAAATGATATAAAATACATATTAATGGCATTTGAAACAGTAAGTATCTTCTGTTCCTTATACGGGGATAATAATTTTCGAAACATTTACGAACATTCCATTAAATCACAGCAAGATAAAGACGACTGCCTGTTTGCATTAACCCTTTCCTGTGATTTGATGTGCTAAGCCATTAATGTTTCCTTAAAGTTTAATGACAGTTGTCACAGTTTGTATTATTGATGTTTTATAGCTCATTCACACTGGCGGTTTGTTCGATCAAACAAGAAGTGTGTAAAAAAAGTTATCTAATTTTATTTATTTATTTTTTATTCTTTATTTTTGTTGTGCACATTATGGATAACATCCAACATAATATACCACTGTGCCCCAACAGCTACAGCGGGGTTGATCAACATAAAGCATTTGTGTGGATAAAACAAATATAACGATTTTTAAAAACAGTTTGAACATGTGTGTTGTTGTGTGTTTGGGATGGGTAATGGGATTAGATGTGAGCGTGAGGTTTGTAGTAGTGAGTTGCGTGGTACTTTATTTGGAGTGGTGTGAAGTATGGGTCAGGTTGGGCTGTTCTTTGTGGAACTATCGTCGTATAGCATGTAGAGTGATTGTTGCTGGTGAGTGAACTGGCCCTCCATAGGTGTTACCTAGTTATCTAATTTTTGACCCAGGCACAGTATTTCAAATAACTCATGCGTCTATTTTAACTTTATTTATAATTCAATGCAATCTTTGAAACTTTACAGTGATCAGCAAAATTCAGAACATGATAATATATCAATCTATAACATTTTGTGTATGATCACACATGTTGTCAAGACCAGGCAAGCAGTATAACGAAAGCACAATTATGTGCTGACCCAAACAGCCTGCCACTGCTATGAAGTGTTAATGTTAAATTTCTGAGCATCACCGTTAGGGTTGGTGGGTGTTTATGGGGCACTTAATGTTGGGGTAGGTGCACTATGGTGTGGATTGAAATTCTAGCGTAAAGTGACCGAAATTGCAAATCATTGTATCCCAACTGTGCACAAGGATAACAGGGTACATTTCTGTACATCCACCTCTAAATATGTAGGGCTCGACAGCTCTACCGATCCTGTGCTGCCCGGTGCATCTACAAAATAACACTGTAATAAAGCAGAACTCTTTTTTTTAGAATGCAGAGTCCTTATAGAGTTGCTAAAATGATGATGCATATATCAAAGTCAATATTATTAAAGTGGACCTGTCTTTTTCCTGGACGCTCGATAAAGACCGTTGTAGCGGTCGAAACGTTGCTGTTGTACACTTTGGGCACCTGAGTAACGGGACTCTACTTTTAAAAGGAAGTACTGGGATTTATTTTTATACTTTCCTGACTATATACTGGTCTGGGTGGATTTGAAGTGGTCATAGTGATAGGATTAGGAATGTGCAGTGTTTCAGCTTTAAGCACTGGACATACTGAGTGATTTCTAATTGTGTTTTGGGGGCTAGTTGCACCCCCAGCACACGTGACATTGGCACCCTTTAAAAGGTTTTAAATCCGTTACTTATTTATTACATTTACCTGTTAAATTCAAATGCATTAAATTCAAAAGCATTAAAGTAATAATTTAAAGTACTTAAATATCAACTGATTACTTGCACAGTACTCTGTATAGCTTATTTTAACAAATGTAAATGAGTCACCTGTTAGGACTGACAGTCAAGGTAACGGGCGTTTTCCTATTGAGATTACCTCCACCTGCAGTTATATTCAAACAGATCTCAGGTTCCACACAACAGAGAGTTAAGCTATGTCTTTTGAATAGAATGTATACATTGTAACAATGACAAACTGTCAAACTGCTCCCCTAATGGGTGACTCTTACCTGCATATCCAGTGTAGCCATCCAAATTACCTGTCCGGCCACATGCAGTAGAATATGAAAATAACCCTTTCATGACGGAGTAAACAATCACATTTTAAATCCTTTTGGGGAGAAAAGTCTTGAAATGTGTAAATCGCTTTCCCTTGGTTTTACAGTTGCAATTTAATACCTTGTGTTATAGTAACCACACAAGTGTGGCCCAATATTTTAGCAATTTGAAAATTAATGTGGGTTCCAGTGTTGATGTGGCCTAGAGTTACCAAAGTAACCACGCTCGATTGACACTTTATTCTTTCTTATTCAAGCCCAGACTTGCCCAGAGATCTAATTTAATCTTAATAGGAATGTTTGCTAAGATTGCGGTGTTTTAGGAGTTGAATGAGAATATTGATATTTTTCCTGCAATAACCATGTGTAAATATGTTACAAGTTGTTCTAGGTTCTATATAGATTTTCTTCTGTTTCAATTTAGTTATGTTTTTTTGTTGAGTTGGACAATTAGAGTGCAGTTAAGTTTGGGAACATGTTAGAGCTGGTAAAGTCATCTGAGAATATCGAACAAAAACAACAGTATCTTAATATCACTCCAATGGCCATTAAAGGGACACTATAGTCACCTGAAAAACTTTAGCTTAATGAAGCAGTTTTGGTGTATAGAACATGCCCCTGCAGCCTCACTGCTCAATCCTCTGCCATTTAGAAGTTAAATCCCTTTGTTTATGAACCTTAGTCACACCTCCCTGCATGTGACTTGCACAGCCTTCCATAAACACTTCCTGTAAAGAGAGCCCTATTTAGGCTTTCTTTATTGCAAGTTCTGTTTAATTAAGATTTTCTTATCCCCTGTTATGTTAATAGCTTGCTAGACCCTGCAAGAGCCTCCTGTATGTGATTAAAGTTCAATTTAGAGATTGAGATACAATTATTTAAGGTAAATTACATCTGTTTGAAAGTGAAACCAGTTTTTTTCCATGCAGGCTCTGTCAATCATAGCCAGGGGAGGTGCAGCTAGGGCTGCATAAACAGAAACAAAGTGATTTAACTCCTAAATGACAGTGAATTGAGCAGTGAAATTGCAGGGGAATGATCTATACACTAAAACTGCTTTAATGTGTTCCTTTAAAGTGTAAGCTCATCTGCCACGTCAAAGCAAACCTCTTAGGTGAGTCGTACACCAACATATTACCTTGCTGTTTTAAGTTAAAAGGCAAAATCTCTAATGAGACAGAAAGAGGTATTTTTGTTAGCTCTTGTACACGTATTTAAATTTAATAGGGCAATCATCGGGTGGGCAGCAGCATCTGAACATGGCTTTGTAATGCAAAATATAGCCCTGCGCTTAAACTCCCACTGCTCCAGGTCAGCAGCAATGGTTAATGTATACATCACTCCATATACACAGAGCAAAAAAAGTTACCTTGCACCATCTCAAATCCATATGCACATTTAAAGAGGTTCAGAACACTTCAAAGCACTATTAATTAATTTGTCATAAACGTAAATATGCAATAAATAATAAAAAAAAACATAAAAGGCATTTTTTTAGGTTAGATAAGTTCACATTATTTTGATAAGTGTTTGAAACACAATCTAGGACAGGCATGCTCTTGACAGGCACGCTCTTGACAGGCACGTTGTCTGCATTGCTTCAAGACAATTTCATATTCCATTCAATGCCACGAGGTACCTATTTTTTATATTGAAAGAAAACAAATAAACCTACTGACTGTCTCTAGGCTGGGTGACAGTTTTAATAATGTTGCAGCAATGGCTTAAAATAAAGAGTAACACATTTTATTCCTAGTGGCTATCCTCGTTATTGCATTACTCAGGTCTAGCAGGAAGTATCGTACTGGCCACATTGTTTCTTCATAGAATCCAGTGAGTGTATTGTGTCACAGCAGAATGTCTTAATGCCTCGGGCTTGTCTGGACCTGCAGGAGAATGCCATTGTAGGAAACCGTTCAGATTCCCATAACTTGATGCACTTCACTAATTCAATACCAATGTTTGATAGCAGAAGAGATGTTAGTGCCTTATGTATTATACCTGTAAGTGCAGGTATCGATGAAGGGCTTGCTTGGGGGTTGGCTGAGTTTAATTGTGTGGTAGTTGGCTGAGTGTCGGATTGTCAGGATGTTACTGGCGAATGGCTGAGTGTGATTGTTTGTGGGGGTTGGCTGAGTGTGATTGTGAGAGTTTGGCTGTGTGTATTATTAACCCCTATTCTGCTTACCTTTATGTGGCTAGGGGAGTTTAATCACTGATGGCTCAATGGTTATTATTATTATTATTGTTATTTATAAAATGCCAACAAATTCCGTAGCGCTGTACAATGGGTGGACTAACAGACACGTAATTGAAACCAGACAAGTTGGATACACAGGAACAGAGGGGTTGAGGGCCCTGCTCAATGAGCTTACATACTAGAGGGAGTGGAGTATACTAACACAAAGGGTAAGTGTAGGGGTAGAAAATTAGGTTGCTAGAGTAGTATTCACTGAGGGCTTAGTGCTTTCTTTTTTGGGGGATAACAGTTGCAGGAGAGGAATCAGGATGCAGGGAGAAAAAGCTATTAACAGTTTAATTGATACGCTTTCGTGAAGTGAGTTTTCAATGATTTTTTGAAAGAATGGAGACTGGGTGAAAATCTATCGGAGAAGGGAAGGCGAGCATCAGAGGTGGGAATACGGACAGAGGATTACTGGGTGTGCTCCCCTTATCAAATGTACTGTTTAATAAGCAGCCACCTGATTTATCCAGGTGCATCCAGACAAGAATTAGTAAACAACTTCTTTTACAGAATCTCTGGATTCCCTGCTTATAAAACTCATGTTTACAGATGTCCCATTGGGCCTAGAGGTATAGAGGTAAACTTGTATTTTCAACAGTAGAACACATGGCAGAATGTATCTTATTTGCCTACTGGTGACACTCCAGACTTGAGCGTTCGAATGATTTCATGCATTGTATAAATAATTATACAGTTATGAGAAATCAATCAATCAACTGAAATAATAAAGAAATTCTAAAATAGTCACATTTGAAGTCCCAGCATTTCCTGTAAATTCCAAGACTTTAAAGCTTCATTAAACTTAAGGAAAGATATAATTTATACACGGAACCTTGCAGTCTTTGTCCAGACTGTCCCCACCTTTTTATATCTGCTCAATCAGACAACAAGTCAACCAAGAAACCTATCAGATAGCCAGACTAGTCCATGTCCAATTACCGAATCAATAGTATAAATATAGTATATCGTATAGTATTACCATAAAGTTATACTAGACTTTCATAGTATAACTATAAAATATATAGTAAAAATGTTTATCATGGATTTATTTATAGGGTGCAGCATAGGAGGAAAAAAAGCACACACAAACAGTTTTACGCTCTGAAGTGTGACCTTTTATTCAAAGTGAACTTTAACCCCTTAAGGACCAAACTTCTGGAATAAAAGGAAATCATGACGTGTCACACATGTCATGTGTCCTTAAGGGGTTAAAATGAAGCCAAAACAGCTGGATCCTAAATTTAAAAATTTCTACATTTTAGAGTCCCTTGAATAACAGTGTCAGTCTTTTACTGTACATATTCAATACATGCGCTCTTGTACTAAGAGTAATTATTTTTTAGAAATCTTTATATACGCTACAAGCACAAAGTTGGAAATTAGATTCACTGTCACAAGTCTATCTTTGCTGTGCATAGACAAACATTGTTTTGAAAAAAGTGACACCCTCAATATACAGTTCAAAGCTTTTTAACGGGTTACACTGCTGACTTTTACATTCTTCTGTTTTTGGCCCCCAGAGAAATGTAAATAAAAAGGATATTGATCTCCAGCAAAGAATCAATTCACTTTAAAAAGCTATCCTTTGCAGGAGAACATTTGTCTTTTCTATTGGCAAAAAAAACACAGGAAATTCTACAGTGTAATGAATACTTGGTGAATGTTGTGAGATCTCCAAATGTGAGCCACTTTAGCTATATTTAATTTAACTTGAGTACCTTAAAAACACGAACGCTGTAGATACAGGACACATGTTTAAAATAAAAGGTGCAAACGTCAAAATCCCAGTAAATTGTGAGTTGAGAGATAATGGCATATACAAATCAAGCACAAACAAATGGCTCTTTTTTATATTTTACAAAACACCATCAAGGTTATGACCTAAACATGAAAGTGTGGGGATTGCACATTTTAGACTGAAATAGCTGAATTGGACAAATTCGACAACTTTTTTATTCATTTATATATTTGCCATTTTGGCTTAGTGAACAAACCTACTGTAATTTTGTTTTATTTATTTAATTTAATTGTCGTCTTTTATTTCTAAAAGGATGCTAACACTGTTTAACTTGATTTTCCTATTTCATTTTTTTTTTTTTTTTAATGGAAATAGATAGCTGGACTTACATGAGTAACTACAGCTCACCAGGGAAAGATGCTGGTACGTGCAACGGGGAAATGGAAACAGTTACAGATTTCATGCACAGGAATATTAAGTATATGAATCCAATATTGTCCTTGTCACTTTAATGAGTGTGCTCGCTGTAAAAGAGAATCTTACTGGATTCAAATGAACGCAGGGCTTTAAATCATTCTACACCGGCTCCACCTAATGTTCGGTCTGCCAAACATATTCAGTATGTAGAATAATGCTGCTATTCAAACATTCTTGTTTTTTACTCTGTACTATATCCTTGAAGAATTTAAGTATTTTTTTTTTTTTTTAGACTGAAATAAATAATTAAAAAATAATAATTATTATTATTTAAAAATTATTATAAAAAAGCCAACATATTCTGCAGAGCTGTGCAATGCCTGGAGGTGGCATTGAGTTAACTGAAAAAAAAAAGTTTGATTTACTGGAACAAAAGGTTTTAAGGAGAAGAAGCAAAAATAGAGTAAAAACTGCATTTGTATTTTATAAGGCAGTGCAAGCCTCTTTGGCAGTATGTTTAGAGGCCTACCTACCTAGCTAGACCTCTCTCCAAGCCTCCCTGACTTCCAGGCTGATAAGGCAAAATAAGAAATAGCTTTTATATCCACCTGTAAAATGTTATTAACATTTCAGAATGGAAATGGAATATTTATTTTACTGTGGAACATTTTATTACATATTACACTTACGAAATTAAAAAAATGTATAGACTAAAGAGTAATTATCACAATCTCCAATGTAAAGTGATATCCAATCTATAACAGAGACCTGACACTTTCCTAGTTGTAAATCAAATGGAAATAAAGTTACAGTTGAGTGCCATCTTGTGACCAAAGTTATGTACTGCATTTTAATGTGTTTAAATGGCAGGTGCTTTATATTTCATATTTTACAATTAGGGGGTTTAAGTTGTGATATGCAAAAGAAAACAGAGAACATGTGTGTGTTTTGCTAGCTTATTAAATATTGTTTAATATCTGTGTCCCCAATAGTTTACTTCCCAAATCACCTTTTGGGTTAATACCCCTATATTTTGTTAATAATTGCTGTTCTCCTAACATGGTATTTTGACATATTATTTTGCTGGTCCCACATACGACATAGCAGTATCAGTATATGATGCTCGGCCCTAAAGGAGGACTGGCAAAGTGATTTATCCCCAGATCAATGTTGCTTCTCACTGGGCTCCCCAGCAAACAGTGTGAAGTCAGAGGGGGTAGCGGATTAGCACTTAAATACACACTGCTTAGAGCTGATAAAACTATTATTTTATGGTTCTATATCGGTGGTTCCCAACCTTTCTTGGACAAAGGAAAGCTTGAATGAGAGAAAAAAAATCCAAGGCACAGCTACTTTCTCTTAAGCTTTACCTTCATCTGATTACAAATATCACAATTACTTGAAGTCTTACTCAATAGATATGCATAACTCTAGTCAAATTAACTTATTAGTTTAAATGAATTGCCGGATGGGAATCACACTTTTTTTGCTGGCACCTATTAAAAAACACATTTAAGGTCTGCTTCAACCTATCATAGCCCTAAAGTCAATTTCACTACTCTATACAGAGGTAACTAATGACGGAGCAGCAGAAGAACAACAGGGGCCGCTGAGGTCATAAGTGTTCCACTTATCATGGGGCCGGCTGGTCACCTTAGGGCCTCCCATGAAGCTGGCGGCAATGTGATAAGGCAGAGTATGCACTTGCTTACCCAGATGGCAGGTGTTTACTCTGACGAAATGTCAGTGTCCAGTGGGGTTGTAGCCGGTCAGCGAGGGAGATGTGATCTCTGTGCTGTTCCTGCACTGCTCCCTCGCTGCGATAGAGCAGCGCAGAAAGACCACAAAGATTACGGCAGCCCCAATAAAAGAGGATCCACACCATCTCTCTGAAAGGTAAGCTTAAATAAATAAATAAATAAATATATATATATATATATATATATATATATATATATTGTGGCGAAACCAACCTCGCCACTGGGCCCTGGAGAAGCCTGTTTGCTAGCCTCCTACCTACTGACTATGGCCCCTGGGTTATTTGGGGCATATTGTACTGTATATTGCTGCTACTGGCCCTTTTAACAGCATCTATGGACATATTGGGACTTTTGGGACTACTGTCCCTTTAAGATTGTGAAGCATATTCAAGTGTACTGCCTGTAATATTATATATGTATTTATAGATGTGTTAAGTTTATCCTGGGTGATTTGTATGCAGCATTCTGATTGTTCGGTAGAATCACTCCATTCAGTATATTGAGTGAAACTACCGAACAACCAGACCACCCAGGAATGAGTGTGCCTCCAATTACCGTTTGCAACAATGTTGCAAACAGGTAATTGGCAATCAGTGCAGTGTGGTCTTTGTCCTCTGGGTGGCCGCCATTCGGGAAACAAACACGTGGCGGCGGCCATCTTAAACTACCGAACAGCGGTGTTTTGCCGTCGAGTGTCTGGAACTAAAATCGGACACTTGACTAGGCAAACACCGCTGAGACCTCCATTCTTCCAGAAATTCGTATGGAAACTACCGAATGACCCGCCGTTCGGTAGAAAGAGCCCCATAAACAAGGGAATTCATTCAAACCCTCTCCAGGCTCTATAACACAGGCAATTCGCCTGTTTTCATTCCCTTGTTTGTGACCGACCGCAGGGCCAAAATGCATGGAACTGTTTTCGGATACTTTACCCATGCGGTCGGTCAAATCTTTGGAACCCCATATCTCACGAACCATTCATCCGAATTACTTGAATTTTGAATATGTTGTCCCCCTGAATAAGGGCTATCCAGCGATGCTGGATTTAAAGGTGTACCCCCGGGTTTTGGGGTACATCCAGAACTTGGCTGAAAAAGTGTACCGGATAATTGAGTTTAATGTTATCTGAGGGGAGGGGATGTGTGGGCTGAACCATGTATGTGATTGGTTATTTTATGCCTCCCCCTGGGTGTGGCCTGTATGTGGATTAGTGTAATAAAAGCCAGGCTGGATGAGCCAGTCCAGAGTTCCTGTTTTACCCTCAAAGTGATGTGTCGTCTCATTATTGGGGGAAGGATTTAATGTATGCTGTTCCAGTTGACTGCTAGGGGTACAAGCCTATTCGTATGGTTCCTATTCAATGGTCTACAGCATTCATACGCTTGGGAGAATTTAAAGGTTTCTTGGATTCGGTGATTATGGTGTCTGCCGGAGTGCTTGGAGCCCTCAGGAAGCACTAGGAGCATCCATTAACGGAGGTACCAAGTCGGGGTGCCAGGTGATCCGTTACATTGGTGGCAGCGGTGGGATGGCGTCCTAGTGCGAGGTAAAGCAGCTCGGAGACACAGTGCGTTTGGATTTACAATTGAGGGCAACGCTAGCAGTCGTGCAGCGCCCCTGGGAGCAGACAAGTATGGAAGGTTCTGGCTCTGGAGATGATTGGCTGGCCGAGGTGAGGCAGCGAGTGGCTGAGTATGGGGATGATATACCCATGGAGACACGCCGGGTGATCTGGAACCAGGTCATGGCCGAGCGAAACACAAGGCTGGACCGAGAATTCCGGTTGGCAAAAGAGAGGAAGTATGCTCAGCAGCAGGAGCGTTACAGCAGCCGGGTAGAGGCTGCATCCGAGGAGGTTAGCCGTCTTTCCCTGAGGCGGCGGGAGGAACCCGAAGTGGGGGTCCTCATAGACTGGTCCTGTGAGGAACCACAACAGGCAGGTAGAGATGGGACCAAGGTCACTCCACCGGGATGCTGGGCAGCCGGCCCAGATCCCCAGCAGCAACCAGAGTTGCCAGGTGGGGAAGCAGGTGGCCCTTACTCACAAATGTTGAGGGGCCTCACGGATTGGTCCTGGGAAGACCCACCAATGGCAGGTGGAGATGGGACTGCGGTCTCTCTACCGGCCCTACAGGGATGCTGGGCAGTCGGCCCAGATCCCCAGCGGCAGTGTGCGTTACAGGGAGCTGAAGGTGCCGTTCTGGCTCCCCAGCGGCAGTCTACGGTGCAGGGAGAGGAGCCTGTTATCCCCTCTCCCCAGCGGTTGAAGGTGTGTAAGGGAGAGGAGTTTGTTATTCCCTCTCCCCAGCGGCAGCACAGCTCACCAAGGGGAGACAGTAAGCCCCTCACCAGCGCAGATGGGACCGTGGTCTCTGCGCCCTGCCTACAGGGAGTACAGAGGGTCAGCCCTGCTCCCCAGCGGCTGAAAGTGTGTAAGGGAGAGGAGTTTGTTACCCCCTCTCCCCAGCAGCAGCTTAGCACACCAAGGGGAGACAGTAAGCCCCACACCAGCGCAGATGGGACCGTGGTCTCTGCGCCCAAGCTACAGGGAGCTGAAGGGGCCGTCCTCCCTCCCCAGCGGCAGTGTGATTTGTTGGGAATTGGGAGCCCAGTCTCCATTCCCCAGCGGCAGGCTGAGTTACAGGGGGCAGAGGTAGTTGGTCCTACCCCCCAGCAGCAGAGTGATATGCCGGGAAGGCAGTGTGAAGTGCAGGGAGAGGAGAGCAGCGTCCTCCCTCCCCAGCGGAAGGCTGAGTTACAGGGGGCAGAGGTAGTTGGTCCTACCCCCCAGCAGCAGAGTGATATGCCGGGAAGGCAGTGTGAAGTGCAGGGAGAGGAGAGCAGCGTCCTCCCTCCCCAGCGGAAGGCTGAGTTACAGGGGGCAGAGGTAGTGGGTCCTACCCCCCAGCAGCAGCGTGATTTTTTGGGAATAGAGAGCCCAGTCTCTATTCCCCAGCAGCAGGACACTGAATTGGGAGGAGAGACAGTCGGTCTCCCTCCACAAAGACTGAAAGTAGGCATGGGAGAGGAGATTGTTACCACCTCTCCCCAGCGGCAGATCATCAATGGGCAGAGTGTTCTAATGGGAGAGGAGCTGGTTACCACCTCTCCCCAGCGGCAGCTTAATGTACCAGGGGGAGACTGTAAGCCCCACACCTGTGCAGATGGGACCGTGGTCTCTGCACTTCCAGCACAGGGGGTAGGGACGGTCGGTCCTGCCCCCCCACAACAGGGCTGTTTAGCCAAAGGGGAGACAGTCGGTCTCCAGCAACCAGGCTCCAACCAGACTACTCCTGTAGTAGTGCTGGCACCAGGGCAGAGTACCGCTGGTCTCTGCCCACTCAGCAACCCACCAAAACAGCCTACCAGTCCCCCACACAGCCGGGGTGAGGCACCTGGACCTGGACAAGTTTTTCCATTACTCAGGTGTAGTAACCATTTATTGTGGGTGGGCTGTACTGCTGTTTCTGTTTTGTGGGTGGGCTGCTGGACTAACAAGGGCACTGACCGGCAAGAGGTCAGGTACCCTGTTAGTCTGTTTGGAAAAGGGGAGAAATGTGGCGAAACCAACCTCGCCACTGGGCCCTGGAGAAGCCTGTTTGCTAGCCTCCTACCTACTGACTATGGCCCCTGGGTTATTTGGGGCATATTGTACTGTATATTGCTGCTACTGGCCCTTTTAACAGCATCTATGGACATATTGGGACTTTTGGGACTACTGTCCCTTTAAGATTGTGAAGCATATTCAAGTGTACTGCCTGTAATATTATATATGTATTTATAGATGTGTTAAGTTTATCCTGGGTGATTTGTATGCAGCATTCTGATTGTTCGGTAGAATCACTCCATTCAGTATATTGAGTGAAACTACCGAACAACCAGACCACCCAGGAATGAGTGTGCCTCCAATTACCGTTTGCAACAATGTTGCAAACAGGTAATTGGCAATCAGTGCAGTGTGGTCTTTGTCCTCTGGGTGGCCGCCATTCGGGAAACAAACACGTGGCGGCGGCCATCTTAAACTACCGAACAGCGGTGTTTTGCCGTCGAGTGTCTGGAACTAAAATCGGACACTTGACTAGGCAAACACCGCTGAGACCTCCATTCTTCCAGAAATTCGTATGGAAACTACCGAATGACCCGCCGTTCGGTAGAAAGAGCCCCATAAACAAGGGAATTCATTCAAACCCTCTCCAGGCTCTATAACACAGGCAATTCGCCTGTTTTCATTCCCTTGTTTGTGACCGACCGCAGGGCCAAAATGCATGGAACTGTTTTCGGATACTTTACCCATGCGGTCGGTCAAATCTTTGGAACCCCATATCTCACGAACCATTCATCCGAATTACTTGAATTTTGAATATGTTGTCCCCCTGAATAAGGGCTATCCAGCGATGCTGGATTTAAAGGTGTACCCCCGGGTTTTGGGGTACATCCAGAACTTGGCTGAAAAAGTGTACCGGATAATTGAGTTTAATGTTATCTGAGGGGAGGGGATGTGTGGGCTGAACCATGTATGTGATTGGTTATTTTATGCCTCCCCCTGGGTGTGGCCTGTATGTGGATTAGTGTAATAAAAGCCAGGCTGGATGAGCCAGTCCAGAGTTCCTGTTTTACCCTCAAAGTGATGTGTCGTCTCATTATTGGGGGAAGGATTTAATGTATGCTGTTCCAGTTGACTGCTAGGGGTACAAGCCTATTCGTATGGTTCCTATTCAATGGTCTACAGCATTCATACGCTTGGGAGAATTTAAAGGTTTCTTGGATTCGGTGATTATGGTGTCTGCCGGAGTGCTTGGAGCCCTCAGGAAGCACTAGGAGCATCCATTAACGGAGGTACCAAGTCGGGGTGCCAGGTGATCCGTTACATATATATATATATATATAAACAAAAAGTAAAACTACTTTGTGAGTGTATGAGAGAGAATGTGAGTGTGTGTGTGTTAGTGAGTGTGTGTGAACTGGTCCTAACAGAACCGTTACAGCACATACATGTATTTAGGGGAGTGCAACCTTCTTGGATTCATATGTATCTGTATATATTCATAATAAAATATAAAAGAATGGGTTATTAATTATTATAGGTTGCTTACAATACAATTATAGACACGCCTTGACATGTAATAAATGTATTACGGTCCATAAATGAAATCTCCTGTTAGTGTTAGATCAACAAGCACCGCACATATTGACTGTTGCATAAATGAATTAAAACCACCCTGGGCAGATGTCCAATATAACAATATAATAAAATGTTAAATATATATAGATCATGCATTTACCGCACCTTGCAACATTGGTGATTCAACCGCTTCTGGGCACAAAGGATTTTAAATTTATTTTATTTATATGTTTATTTTAGAAACCAGAGAAGTTCCGTTAAATAAGGACATCAATATTTGGGAATAGGACCGATATTTCCATTTGGATTCCAATGTATTAATTGATTGATTGATTGGCTAAAAGATAATCTGTAAATAATTAATTGTACTGAAAGTGATATTGTAATTTTATTTTATATTTGACTTCATTAATAAAAAAAAAAGGTTAAAGTAACTTAGCGTCTATTGTACAGGAAAACAGGTATATATTCTCGCTGGCACATGAGTACACTGTGGGAACAAGTACTCCCACTGGCACTCACTGAGGCTGTAAGTGACTGTGTTAAATTGATATCCTCTCTTGAAAGTTTTTTAGTGACTCTGTGACATTACACTAATCATTCCCAAATAACATCATGGTGACTGTGAGTTAAAACAAAATGGTGTAAACAAGATGGGACAACTGAGCCTCCATATGGACCAGACGGGAGGTGAGGTATTTATTAATAACTCATGATTTAATAACATCTTTGAAAGTAGAATACACATATGTTTACATTGCTTTTCTATCACCCATCTAAATATTTAATTATGCTTGGGATAAGAAAGATTAAGGAATGTGATTGTAACATCAAATTGATTGAGACATTCTATGTGTTCTCCATACATTAATAATGAAAAAAAATCAAATAAAAAAATGTAAAAAAACAAAGAGTTAAAAAAAAACCAAACTTGGATATTCTCATGTTTTCATATACATTCTGAATTAAAGATATTATTATTATTATTATTATTATTATTATTATTATTGCCATTTATATAGCGTCAACAGAATCCGTAGTGCTTTACAATATTATGAGAGGGGGGTTTAACTATAAATAGGACAATTACAAGAAAATTTACAGGAACGATAGGTTGAAGAGGGCCCTGCTCAAATGAGCTTACATTCTATAGGATCAACATTTAACTGTTAAGGAATAGAAAAGAGACACAAATATATTATTACGGTACTATTACTGGACGAAATAAAGGCAATTTAAAAAAAAATCTAATATACATGACTTTAAAGCATTAGACATATGTTGCTATGAGTTACTACCAAAAATTACCGTTACCCTGGGAACAATTTATCAAATGTTCAGTTCTAAAAAGTGGTCTAAAGTACTGAAAGTGGTGCAATTGCTATGGAAAAGTGGTGCAACAGATGGAACCACCAAACACTTTCTGTTGGTAACTCCACCCCTTTTGCATTTTTACATCACATTTTAGAAAAGAACACATTGATACATCTTTCCCCTGTGTATCTAATATCTGCTGATTTTACTGCCCTTTTAAAGTGCCGCTATGCTTTGTATGTATCTAAATTGGCATGATAAGTTTTATACAGTATTAGGCTGCCGACTTGTTGCGATAGGTGTTATACAACTTTAGACTGCCAATGATAATAGCAGTTCCCATGATAGCAGCAAGGACAAGACCAACGATAAGTCCAGTGAGGGTCCCAGACAGCTTTTGTGATTCTGGAAAAAAGTATTAAAATAGAAAGTGTAAATGTAAATGGTCGTGTTGTTAAACTTCGCCATTAATCTCAAATGGCATCATTTTCCCCTAATAAGAGCATCACCTTATGCATCATATATATACTGTAACATACTCTTCCTCACCTTGCGGTCTCTGCACCCAGTGGCCGTGCGTCTGCATGATTGACACTTGCAGCATGTTAATGGACGCCGGCCGCTGCGGATCCACGGCAAATTAGACCCCCACGTCCACCCACGTTGTTAACAACGTTGGCATGCGTGTGATGTCACGCGGGAGCCTCGCGCGCACGTTTTGGGGTCAAAGATCTATCTCGGCCAATCAGAAAGGTAAAACATGTATTTAAACTCAAAATTACCTTTCCTCATTGCCCTGTCGTGGTTTCCCTAGTGGTTGTCCGAGAGTTGTTTCCTGAAACGTTATATTCTGTTTTTTTACTTTGGCTTTGTTTTTGACTTCCCTGTATTCTGGTATCCCTAACTTCTGGCTTTCCTTTATCGTTGTTTCCCTTTCAGTGTCCCCTGACCTCGGCAAGTATCCTGACTATTCTTTGGTATGTTAGTCCGGCCATTCTAAGGCCCGTTAATACGTTACCTATTAGTCCTCTGTGTGACACAATTCTATGTGCTGGATCAAGTAGTATTTCTGACCTATACATTACATGACGTGTTTCGGCTTGGGTTAGTATGCTAGACTCAGAGTTTGGGTAAGTGGCAGGGTTAGGATTAGGATTAGGACAAGGGTAGTGTAGTAGGGTAATGTTGGGGTTAAGGAATTATGTTTTCTGTTAGAGTGACACTTGGACATACTTCTTCTAGTGTCGACTGAATTTAGTGAGAATTACACTCCTGGGATACAGTTTTTACAGCTGTCACCTTATTACATAGTTGCATGCATCCATCAAGTTCGGCCTTTCTCACATTTGTTTTTGCTGTTGATCCAAAAGAAGGCAAAACAACCTAGTCTGAAGCGCTTCCAATTTTGCAACAAACTAGAAAAAAAATCCTTCTTGACCCCAAAATAGCAGTCAGATATCTCATTGAATCAAGAAGCTTACGTAATATACATTACGCTTGAAAGAAATTCCAACTATAGAGCCTAAATGCTGATCATTAGAACAATTTAACAACAATATAAAGTGCTACTCATTTTAGAATTATATGCATATACTTTTCCGGGCAATGCTTACCATTTTCTACTGAGCTGGAAGAATCACTTGCTGTATCTGTGGAATGGAAAA
Organism: Pelobates fuscus; assembly: GCF_036172605.1. Lineage (NCBI taxonomy): Eukaryota > Metazoa > Chordata > Amphibia > Anura > Pelobatidae > Pelobates > Pelobates fuscus. Next base: position 125,646,653 of record NC_086327.1, on the reverse strand, counting down.
TGTGATATATTGTTAGAAATAAATGGAAAATAGAAAATAGATTTTCCAGAGAGGTTTTTAGAATTGAAATATTTTAACTATAGCATTGCCTAGATTGCTTATATCAAAAACTATTTTAGCAATCCAGTGATTATGGTAGAATGTGTACACTATATTTGTTGCAACAAAGTATCTATTAATTTTGCTTCCTCACTAGCTCATAAACTGGATAAATAGTCAAACCAGTTGATTGCTAGTAGTGCAACTAAAAATATTGTCATAAAACGTAAAGGGACACCAGAGTCACCTGGACGACTTCATCTCACTACAGGCACTTCCTCGGCAGTGACCGAGTAAAAATTGGTCACGTGACACGGAAGCCTGTAGGAAAGCACTGAATACATGCTTTCCTATGGGGAAGCTTGGATGTGCGTTTGCAGCATTCGCCTCTATGGGGATCGTTGGATTGGACCATTGTGGTGGAGGGCACACCTCCTCGATGGTCTTGCAGGAGGCTGAAAGGCTCCAAATGCTGAGGGAGCCCTACTGCTGGAAAGTTGAGTAAATATTTTTTAAAATTGATTTTAATGGCACACAGAGGGTGGGGGGGGGACTTCAATACAGTAATAGGGACAGTGACACAATAGTGTTAGAAGTGCAGGTTTATATTCACAAATGCTACAGAGTTCCTTTAATGTTATTCCAAAAACCAGTGTTTTCATAAACCCTCTTTTTTGCTAAAGTGATCCTTGTTGTGTTGTACTGGTCTGTATCCCCTAAATTAAAAACAAAAAGTTAGAACACTTTGCTAGCTCCTGCTCCAAGGCCAAATTCTTCCTCATCCTGATCTTCCTCCACGGATGTCACTGATGCCACCAGGGAACGTTTGTTCCAGGCTCCGTAATGATACCCCAATGACTCTGCTGGTGGTGGAGTTATACAGCAGAGTGGTTAGAATCTGAATATGCAGTTCACTATGGTCTCTTTAAAGTGTCTCTGTCCACTGATCTGCTTTTAGATCTTTAGTAAATGTACCCCATCTAAACTTTATTTCTAAGCTATAATATTAAATGGTCTCTATTTGAGTCAGTCGAGCAGTATCTTTAGTTTTATTTATTTTAGGAGATGCTGTTTTTGTATGTCCATCGTTTCATAAACGCTGCACATACGTACTTCAGGCACCACGGCCACTTCAAATCACTAAAGTAGCCACCGTACCTGGTAACCATTTAAATTGAGTAATTCGGATATTATTTAAAATTGTATTAATAACTACGTTTCCATTTTATTTTAATAATATTTTTTCAACTATTTTCATAATAACTACCTACAGGAGAAGATATCATACTTTGGCAATGCCATGTGGAGTTTCGTAAAATAATATATTGTATTAAATTAACTGTTAACATTTGTTGTGTATTCCTGGATTTTTCCATGACCAACAGGAAGTATAAAGTTCAGAAAAAAAAGGTTAAATTAGCACAATCTCGCTTCAGAACAACAGACAATATTTTATCCTCACCGGACGTATAGATGGGTCCTGAAGAAACAGTCACAGATTTCTCTGTACTCCCATCAAAAGTCATTGATCTTTTCCTTCTAGAATAAGTGCATCCCTGTGTTAAAAAAAAGGGTAATGTATGTATGAACAGCAATCACTTTCCCATATAATCTAGAAATAATTAATTGTTTACCAAATGTAGATGTTTTTGAAACAAAAGTGCAAGGTTGTACTTTTTTTCATTTTTTTTATTTCTTTATTTTTGTTTAGCCGTCATAAATTTTACAGTTGTGACCTTACAGAATTTATACAGTAGCCATACATCACATGTTATAGTTATGATTTTGAACATTCAGCTTTAAGTAACACCGCTATTGATGTTGTATGCGCTCTCTGTTACCATCCTGACCAACGTGTAGTCTGACGACAAAGGTTTATGCAACAAATGAAGTGGAACCATGAACAATAACATAAAATTTGGTTCAGATACTTTGGACCTTATTATAAGCTGTCGCTGGCCCCCTGAGAGGGAGACGAAGGGAGAGAAAAGGACAGCAAAAAGGGAAGAGAGGTCAGTTGTTGCCCGAGGGCTTTTGCAGCCAGCTTATGTACACCCCTAAAGGAGCTATCGCCTATGACCACTGGATCGAGGTTGGTGTCAGCCTCTTGGTGGTTAGTAATGTAGCAGTAGTCAAGGATTCAATTATGGAGTATAAGAATATCCTGTAGTTCCCTAGTTGATATTCAGTGTGATCAGCGAGCACTTGCCTGACCCAATAATCACCCAAGGCACTAGTTCCTTCCACCCTTTACAATCGGAGGTCATATATGTCTCACTCTTATGCCACGCGTCTCCCCCAAGACATCAGGAGGGCGATATCTTTGCGGTAATTGGGTGGAGAAGGAGAGACCATGATCCGACTGATGTTTCACCCCTGTGGAATACTCTGTTTGGATGGGTGTGTTTCTATTTTTGGATAGAGAAGTCAGGCGGTGTGGATTCAAGGCTTCCGGAGGTTTAGGCAAGGTTTGGTTACCCGTTCCGGTGCTCGGAGCCTAGTATATCATACTGACTTATTCTACTGTAACTGTGGTGTCTACCCTGTGTTTTCACAGGGATGGATATATGAATTTGTTGTCCGACATTGTTGTCGGCTGATTTTTGCCCCATGGGTGTGTTGTGTGATTACTATAGTTTCCCCCCCCCCCTTTTATACCTCTTCCTCCCCCCAGCCCCTCAGTGCAAGATTGCACTTTTCCAGTATATGAATGGCAGTAATTACTCACTTGAAGAAATGCAAGGCAGTCGTTAGGCTGGCACAGTCTGGTGATACAATGTAGGTACATTGATGATGTTTTTTGAAGACTATACTGCAGGAAGCGGAATGTTTCAAAGCTAAACCTTGCAGTTATACTTTCTCCATTTGAAATAACCTTAGTCTTGTTGTTCACATCACATCTACAATAAAAACAGGGTTGTTTTAGTTTGCTCACAAATGAAACCCAGGTTCTGATTGGAAATTCCTGACAGGCATGCAATTACCCATAAAATACAAAAGAAAGGTTGGAACAGATGAATATAGTAACATAGATTTTTAAACCAAGTTAACCTTCTAAGTTCATGTATTCTCTATTTAAAAACAGATTTTTGATTGTATTTCTTGGACAAGAGAACCCTGTCACACTGTGTAACCTTCTATATCCACTATTTCCATATATATACAACTATTTATCGTAAAGACAAATTGTTTATGAGAAGAAGTTATGACTGTTTTATATTGAATAGCGGTTTCTAGTTTGGATTGGGTGTTATAGCTCTATAGTTGACTTGGTTTTTATTGATAGCACTATTGTGTAATGTCTATACGTATTATTAGGCTGTTAAAGTTTTTTTTATTAATAATTGAGGGATTATGTTTCTTAGGTATTAGGTGTATTATGGCATTAGGTAAGGACTGCATTAGGTAAATTTTACACTGAGAGTACATTATTTATTTTATAATATATTTTATTAATTGCTACTTTATTTTTGATCAAAGGCCAACTGTGTCTTTGTATGTACACTGCACAGTGATAATAAAGTTGAATCTTAATCTGAAGAAAAATCGACATATGGCCTATACTCCAGATGTTGTGGACTACATCCCCCATAATGCTCTTCCACGCATAATGTTGAGAAAGAATCATGGGAGGTGTAGTCCAAAACAACTGGAGTGCCGAAGGTTGCCTATGCCTGGTCTATACAATGCTTATAATTTTATATTAGCTGAAAAAATGTGACAAATTGCCTACATATTATACTGTGATGGCTGCGGCAGATTTAGCTTGCACTTTGGAACTGGTAATACGAGAAGGGTTTGAGTTTATCGTCAGATTTATAGAATATTTTCAATTGTTGGTAGAGTAATAATTTGCATTTGATGTTTACCCGGTAAAGAAGCTGTACTTCTCATTTGGAAGAGCTGTCTGTGTGACAATAGGAGTTGGAGTAGCAAAGCACTGGTCCAGAATAATATTGAAACTAAAAAGGAAAATATATTGTCAGTTTTGTAATATTGTTTATATTTGTTTTCCATATAAAGATAATTAGTACACCTCTACTAATGATCTGTTTTATCAAATCGTATAACTCCCACACACATTGAAAATGTTTTTTTAATTATTATTTTTTTTTTAAATTAATTATCACATGAACTTAACTCAAAGCTGAAAAGGCATTCATATATTCCTGCACAGTGATACCTAAAAATAATCCTATGTCAGTTCACGCAGCTTCTAAAATATTAGCAGAGGAACGTAATTTTTGACATGTTCAAGAGCTAGAGGTGTGCCAAAGATTTCAAAGAAGAAAAAGGCAAATATACAGCATATGGGTTTGGGGTTTTTGTAACAAAAATGTGCATATTTAGAAATACATATTTCAAAATATGGCAATATAATGTAAAACAAATGTCTGTATGCCATGTTGATTTCTACATTCACAGGGTTTTTTGTTGCTAAAAAATATATTTGCAAACTATAGAACACTACAGGCTGTTATTACAGTCTGCAAGTATGTCCTAGAGCAGAGATAGGCAATGCTCACCTCTCCAGATATTGTGGATGTGGACAATATCTCCACTGGTGCTTTGCTAACTTTATGGCTGTAAGTATTATGGAAGATGTACTCCACAACATTTGGAGTGCTGAAGGCTGTCTACCACTGCTCTAGGGTGTACCCTGAACTCTTACCTTATCCTTCCCTATTTTGCCACTGAAACGCAGCCCTTGCTTTTCTGCTGAATGGACTCCAGAGCAAAAACAGAGGAATATGGAATTCTTTCAATCTGGGTTTTGTTTTGCATACAAATGCAACATGAAATCTAGTCTTGTGAACTGAGTTTTGATTAGAAACTGGCTAATTTGAATGATCAGTACATTAATTGCGAAAAATTTAAAAAGGTGTAAACAATTATTCCAGTCTTAGAGCAACACCTGTAAATAGTTTGCCATGAAAAGTATACTGAACAGTTTATCGTAAAATAAAAATTATGTTAGGCCCCAATTCATGCTCAACTTACTTATATTGCCAATTGTGTCATGTATGACAAATTTCCACTTACAGTGCTGACATCTTTATAATCTGGTCTTAAACAAACTTAATGTGATTAAGATGTCGCATTGTTTTCAAATTTTGTAAATTAAACAGATTTATGGAAAATGAAATACATGCAATCACACTGCTCGTAGGCATCGCCATGGTGTGATCCTTAGTTATGAAGAACGTCAAAGATTACTCTGGTTTATTATTTTGATATTTACCTTGTTGCTGAATTGTTGATAGCGACTTGAACATAGACGGTTTGCTTTAAAGGCAAAACTGTTCCCTCTAACACCAGTGCCTTGGAGAACCCTTGATCCTTAAAACAAATAGATATATAATTATTATTTGCTATTAAATGAACACTATAGAGACAGGAGCACACACATATATTCTTGACCCTATAGTGTTAAAACCATCCTCTAGTCCCCCTATCCCCAACCTTGCCTCCATGCATATAGTAAAATCTTACTTGTATTCAAGTCTGCAGCTGCTGCCTCTTCCCCGATCTGCCTGCTTTACTGACATAATCAGAAATGATTATCTGAGTCAATAACAATGCTTTCCCAGAGAATTGTCTGAGACTGTCAATGTGGCAGATCAGAGGCAGAGCCAGCATAAGCCAAACACAGCCCTGGCCAATCAATGCATTTCTATGAGGAAAGTTCAGTGTCTCCATGCAGGGGGAGGAGACACTAAATGGCAGGCTGCCCCAGGAAGCTTCTATAGTAGCCATCTGAGAAGTTGCCAGTGAAGTTATCACTAGGCTGTAATGTAAATACTGCATTTTATCTGAAAAGACAGTGTTTACAGCAAAAAGCCTGAAGGTAATGATTCTACTCACCAGAACAAATTCAATAAGCTGAATTGTCCCTTTAATATTATTTTATTCTACTTCTATATTTATAGATGGAGAATGGTAGTGTTAAAATGAAAATAAAAGTGAAAATTACACAATTTGTGATGGAGAAATACAGTCAAGGCGCAGTGTGACAAAAAGGGACTTTATTGTGTCACATGGCACATTATTCAAATAATCAAACTGGAAAACTTCTCTAGATAATCTGTTTCTACTTCAGCTAGCCATCTCAAGGAACATTTTTCCTGAGTTGAGCCTACATTCACTTTAATGAACAGTCAGCTGAGTAAATTGGAAGTTTGGTTGAGCTGAGCAATTTGAATAATATTTCAGCTAATTTAGAATGTTACCGCCACCAACTATGACTGAATGAGATTTCCCTGCATTGATAGACTGATTTAATTCTCTTGGGTTGTCAAATGAACATTCTTGTAGTTATATCCAGGGAGGTGTGAAGATATTTGATGAATGTTGGATTGACTGAACATACTTCACGTATCAGTTCACTGATATCCAAAATTATGATTGAAACGTGAGAAATCTCCTCTTTAAGTTTGGCTAAGTGCACATTTTATTAATTAGTGAATACTATGATATCAACAATATTACAATGTTCTGTTAGAATCTATACTTAGGGGTCCAACTGGCCCTTTGACAATAGACCTAAGAATGAATTTGCACTGTGTGCTTGGCAGGCAGAGGTTATTGATATATTTAGAGGAAGATTCAGAAATACTAAATGATAAATAATATTAGAATGTATTCCAAATAAAGGCATCACACCCTCCTTGTGAAGTATCAGTTGTGTGAGTACTCACTGTGAATAGCTGCATACTCAGAGTACTAATGAAACTGCCATTGTTGGAATTGACAGCCACTGCTCCAAATGATCTGTATAAAAATAAGGAATAATATCGATATTTAAACCATATTCAACACATGGCTGCAATCACTGTATCTATTGTGATCAGCTCCCACAATTTATTAGGGACAACATTTATTTTTTTCTTACAAGCTAATGTAGATCACATGCACGCATATCTATACAACGGTATCTGAACTCGTATGAGATACTGATCAGCCAACAACAGTACTGAGTGTTAGTTATGACTTGGACTAGGTAACAATACTTACGTTAGAAGCTGAGTATTGTTTAATATGTATTGTAGAGGGTAATAGCAGGAAAAGTTATAGTACAGGTTTGTACTATATGTGACAATTCCATTTTCTGAGAGTGATGGGGAATCCACAAATCCAGAGATGCCCACAGTTTGGACGTTTGAGTAGTCACTGAAGGCACCACTCCCAGATCCCTGTATAATCTGTATCAGGAAACAGATTCTTTAATAAAGATCTAAACAATATACTTTACATATATATATGTATATATATATATATGTAAAACATCAAGAAAACATTACAAGTTATGATTTTGTTTATGTTTATGTTGCAACTGTTCAAACAGAACCATGATAGCTGGATTCCTCAGAGTTTTGCCGAAGGAAGATATTAAATAATCCTTATTATATTCAATATTTTAAGAGCCTCCGCATACGAATCCCCCTGTTCTCATTATTTTCCCTTATCTTTTTAAATTCTTTCTTACTCATTATCCCCTCACCAGTTCTCAGCTATCTTCATTCTTTCTCATCGACTTAAGCATAGTTTTTCTTTTGTGCTTATTTTTAATTATGTTCTTCTGGCCCCTTCACCTCTCCACTTCCCTTTTCTCCATTTCACATTCTCTCTTCCATGTTTGGAAGACCCTTCATTGCTCACAGTTGGCAGCATGGGTGCTCTGATATTTGCATGAATCGTACTCCTTTATCAAAATGTCCCACAGCTTTACTATTTAATACACATCCAAAATGACACTGTATGATGATCAGGGTACCTGATATAGACTCACATATGTATAATGGTATAGGAAATTTACTCACAGCGTCCCTATATCTAGGGCCAAACACAATATGTGTTTCCGAGATTCTATATAATGTAGTAGATAATCAAAAACATATCTCTCTAAATACAAGTTAACAGTAAATACAAATAAACAGTAATGGTTTATTCTTCACCAACAATGGTAATGCTTCAGATCTGCTAAAACGTTATTGAACCTATGCTAGTCTACAGCCCCTTGTAGCTGTCTGTCACTTGCAGGTGTGAGGATTGTGAAATATACACAGTGCGGATTCCTAGACATTTCTCCGAAATTTTTTTTTTTTTTTTCAGGGCCACGATGCAGTATTGAAGCCCTAAAAATCACTGTATTAAAATGATGTCGTTTAGACTTTGTTTCAACTGTTTTTACTTTAATCACCTGATGACTACATTTTACAGCCGTGTGCTGCAATCAGTTAGCCATGGTCATTAACCCCTTAAGGACCAAACTTCTGGAATAAAAGGGAATCATGACGTGTCACACATGTCATGTGTCCTTAAGGGGTTAAAGGACCACTCTAGGCACCCAGACCACTTCAGCTTAATGAAGTGGTCTGGGTGCCAGGTCCAGCTAGGGTTAACCCATTTTTTTAATAAACATAGCAGTTTCAGAGAAACTGCTATGTTTATTAATGGGTTAAGCCTTCCCCCAAATCCTCTAGTGGCTGTCTCATTGACAGCCGCTAGAGGCGCTTGCGTGATTCTCACTGTGAAAATCACAGTGAGAGCACGCAAGCGTCCATAGGAAAGCATTGTAAATGCTTTCCTATGCGACCGGCTGAATGCGCGTGCAGCTCTTGCCGCGCGTGCGCATTCAGCCGACGGGGCGGAACGGAGGAGGATCGGAGGCAGAGAGCTCCCCACCCAGCGCTGGAAAAAGGTAAGTTTTACCCCTTTTCCCCTTTCCAGAGCCGGGCGGGAGGGGGACCCTGAGGGTGGGGGCACCCTCAGGGCACTCTAGTGCCAGGAAAACGAGTATGTTTTCCTGGCACTAGAGTGGTCCTTTAATGTGAATTTCAGATGTATTCTGAAAATATCAAGCATCCATTAAAATGACAGATTGAAAAGGATGTGGTTATTCTTGTTTCTCTTTGCATCCTTCTCTAAAATGCATAGTTTCCACAGCAGTAAACGGTATAACGCCGTAACATTCACATGCTAATCTGACATTGTGTTCTTGTTCATATGAAAACAATTCATATTAAGATAAGGCATTGTTAAAATTTCATTGGTGCTCAGCAAGAGTTTAATTAGTCAAAGTCTTTCTATGAAACAGAGTTCATGTATTGTTGGAATGTTACTGATTTTAAGAAAGAGTTGACTGAATAATACGTACAGTTTAAGACAATCCTACTTACTGTTATTATACTTCACTGTTGTGGGGATAGTACAATAGACTAAGTATATTCTAGTAAAATACAAAGAGTACTCGCCTCGATTAGGTTGCCACATGGATTTCCATTGGTGTCATCAACAGGAAGGGAGAATCTCATGACTGGATTTTCAGTAGAGTTATCGAAGGTGCCCAGACATTGAGACAGATTATGCTTTCCATTGAGAGCCAACTCAAGTGGCTCAAAGCCAGAAAACCACACTGGGCAGGCGTTTATTGATAGCATAATATCTGTCGGCCCGCAGGTTACTACAATATCACTGTTATCTGTATGAAAAGCATAAGTAAAATAAGAGACAGCACAATGAGTGATATATTCCCCAGGTATTATGTCTGAGATCAGATAAGATCTCAATAACATAAACATACAGGTCACTAAACAGTTTGGCAATAATGTTTTATGCTAAAAGTGAATTATAGAAAGTACAGTAATTTTACCTGGAAGTCTATTAAGCTCATTTGGACAAGAGTATCCAATGCATCTGTGTGCAGATATTATAAGCAGAAAAAACAGTGGAAATCCCATTTTCCTTATCCTGGGATTAATATACTAGAGCGTGCTTTATCAATGATAAATTATCTGCAAAATAAAATGAATCAATTGTTAAATTGTTATATATATATACATATACATATACATAGAGACAGACACGTACACACACAAATCTGGACATAAAATATGCCATTTGTTGTTCCTTTGTAAAACACATTACCTAAAACACAAGAAAGCCATTCAATCCTGTAACGTGACAATTTTCATGGCATATAACCCCTTTCTTTCCAACTCTCTGTACATACATGAATGTTTCATTTAGTTAATTCTTGAGATTGTTATACCTGATGCTCCTGATTTAGTCCACACCTGATAAATAAACAAACTGCTGTCCTGATCAGTTCATATTTTCATACAAAAGAGCATTATATGATATCATCGCTACTTCCTTATATATACTGGAACAAGTGAGGATTACTGGTACACAGCAAAGAATACACATACCTTTGGTTTAAATGTAGCTATGGTATTGGGCAGATATTAGGGCATAATAAGCTGTGAAATACAAAAACATGATTTCAATCAGGCAACATAAAAATGTTATGTGACCATACACTGTTATAATGTTTGTAGAATGCAGACACCTTAGGAATCTGCATTCCTAAAGTGTCTGCATTCTACAAACATTATAATCAGAACATTCTCTAAAAATACCGCTGAGCATGATAATTGAGTATATGATATATTTGTCCTTCTGCAATATTTATTCTGAACTTGTAAGCATTGCAAGATAAATAAGAACCCAATAGGTTATACCCCTTACTATTCTCTTGATGATGCATAAATAAGCATTTTTATCTAAAGGTGATTTTTTTTTTTTTAGCTAAACAGTAACAATCAAACACAAATTCGCAGTTTTGTTCGTATTACACATTTAAGATAAGCACAACACTTAAAAAAAAAAAAAGAATTATGCAGTAAAAGGGTCAAACAGTGAGAATTCATTTTTCTCATCGACTACTCCTTTGCTTTGCTACTTGTTTTGTATATATATATATGGGTGTAGAAACAATCGCACTCCTGGGACTTGGTTGAAGTAGTAAAATTTAGCTTTTATTTATTCCATATAAAATATCAACGTTTCAGCTCCAACATGGAGCTTTCATCAGGACAGGTAACACAAATTTTACTACTTCAACCAAGTCCCAGGAGTGCGATTGTTTCTACACCCATATCTACCTTTGCCACAACCAGCACCGGGCACTACAAAAGTCTTCTTGGAGTGCAAGCTACTACAATGTATATATATATATATATATATATATATATATAAAATAAATTAATATATATTAACACCATTATTTTATTATTTACATACCGTTTAATGTTGACTTGTGACTTCGTGCTCGACTGAGTTGTGGAGACACTTTCAACATTCCAAACACTTATAAAGGGCTAATGAAAGAAAAGTAATTTCAGAAGTTTAAGCTGAATTCTAACTGGCGGGCAGGGTGTGGTTTTGAATGCTCATAATATCTTTGCATTCTTTCTCATAACAATAAAGAGTAGAATGGCCATTATATTAAAGATATATAGAAACTTAAACAATACTAGGGATATATTATACAAAATATGGCAGACAATTATATTGAATAACACCAACAAAATATAACGGAATATCAGTCTGGATGGTTGAAGCTTTTTCATCAACACCAACGTTTTAAAAATAGAGTTTGAACTGAAATTAGTGTCAAACGTTTTACCCACTAAGCTAATACAATTAAAATAGAATAAGGTACGATAAACATCAGAAAGAAAATAACAAATCTGCAACTAGACTTATTTTTAAAGTAAATGCTGTTTTTTCTATCTTCTATATTGTAAATGATGAGAAAAATATTCATGCTTGAAATTCATACAATTAAGTTGATGTAAGAATACCCCAATACCCCATCTTGTTAGATATCGTGTTTTTAATGTGAAAGCAGTCACTTGAACTGTTAGGGTAGGACTCACATACTTGAGGTTTGCTTTGACATGAGCAGGTCACTTTGTGGCCATGCAGCAGTACCAGAAACCTTATGTGTGCATTTGGGTTTGGGATAGTATGCATGGAACCTTTTGATTATGCTTTGTTTAAAGGATCACTATAGTGCCAGGAAAACAAACTCGTCCTTAGTCCCCCCCCACCCTCATGGCCCCCCTCCTGCTGGGTTGAAGGGGTTAAAACCCCTTCAGCCGCTTACCTTTATCCAGCGCTGGGCTTCCTCAGCGCTGGTGACCTCTCCTCCCCCTCTGACGTTGGCTCCCGAGTGGATCCAAATGCGCATACGCGGCCAGAGCCACACGCGCATTAAAAACGCCCATAGGAAAGCATTACTCAATGCTTTCCTATGGACCTTCTGCATGCTCAATGTGATTTTCACAGTGAGAATCGCGGAAGTGCCTCTAGCTGCTGTCAGTGTGACAGCCACTAGAGGCAGGATAAACCATGCAGTTTCAACATAGCAGTTTCTCTGAAACTGCTATGTTTTCAGCTGCAGGGTTAACACTAGAGGGACCTGGCACTTGAGCTGAAGTGGTCTGGGTGCCTATAGTGGTCCTTTAATGTTATATAACAAAACATATCAATCAAAATAGATCCCAGATCAATTACTTGAGTTGGATGCTTTTGTTTTCATAATTTTTTATTTAAAATCCTCTTCATGGGCTCATGGAATTCCTATCAAACAAAGGCATGCAGGAGTAAAATGCAGAACTGGATGAACACAATATAAATTTACGAAAGAAATCAATTGAAGAATGTTCTCCTTGGTTAAAAAGCTAAACTGTTATTATTATTGTTATTATGTCATTATTTGTTATCCTATGAACAAAAAATACATATTCAGTGAAGATGTTCTAAAGTTTGTAATGAGATGGATAAGAAAGTAATATTTGTTCCTCATTCTCTTGCCCCATACCTGCAATAATTTGCCTGAAATGATCAGTTTAGCAATGTTTTTAAAGATATATCGTAGCTGCATGGCATTGTTGGAGTACATTGCATCTATGGGATTCTGGTTATTGACCAGGGTTGTAGATGTGAGGCCGGTATACTTAAAGGACCACTATAGTGCCAGGAAAAGAAACTCATTTTCTTGGCACTATAGTGTTAATAGGTCCCCCACCACCCTCATGGCCCCCCTCCCGCCGGGCTCTAGGGGGAGGAAGGGGTTAAACTAATACCTTCTCCAGCGCTGGGCTCCCTCGGTGCTGGGGACTCTCCTCCTCCTTCCGATGTCATTGGCTGAATGCGCATGCGCGGCAAGAGCCGCGCACGAATTCAGTCCGTCCATAGGAAAGCATTCTCAATGCTTTCCTATGGACGCTGGCGTCTTCTCACTGTGAAAATCACAGTGAAAAGCGCGGAAGCGCCTCTAGCGACTGTCAATGAGACAGCCACTAGAGGCTGGATTAACCCTAATGTAAACACAGCAGTTTCTCTGAAACTGCTATGTTTACAGCAGGCAGGGTTAACCCTAGAAGGTATGCAAACAGAATATGTGAACACAACCCCAGTGAAAAAAGTGTATGATTTAAAACAAACCGGAAGTTCCCTGTGTTAGGTGAAGTATCCAGATAGGTCCCCAAAGACTTCCTCCTGTCTTCAGCAAATATATACAAATAGAATAGGGGATAATCTGCTAAATACAGATAAAATGGAAAAACATAGCGTTTAACTGTGTGAGAGTGAGTGACACTATGTTGATTACAATTGGCCACTCACAAATTTTCAGATGGCAAACAGCCTTAAGTGAAATCCTTTCTTCAATGGTCACTGTACTTTCTCATCTTCACATTCCCATCATAGGGTTGGAATATGTAGCTCAGAAAAAGAAATATACAAAAAATGTAGTGCACTTCCAGAATGTAGTAAAAAAGAAATGTAATAACTTAAATATAAGCTTAAAACAAATCTCATATCACCACTGGGCGTCCTACGCGTTTCGTCCTAAAACCGGACTTCCTCAGGGACTTAGTGAATCAGTAACAACAGAATTATAATATTAACAGAATAACAGAATAATATAATTCTGTTGTTACTGATCCACTTAACCCTAGAAGGACCTGGCAATAACATTAACTATGTAATATTACTGAAATAATAAGTGATGCTTTTAAATAATTTGTCAATGTTCATGAAATAAATTGTTATATAGTAATCCTGAATTAATCTGCACGTTTCCTTGTACTAGATATTAACATTAAAATAATAATAATTTGGTGCTACAGATGTGCAGAACAAGCATAAACAAGATCTGTGTTAAGAAAATCAAGTTATGTATCTGTATTTGTTGCATGGTAAGCCTTTTATGTGCTAAAATATTGGCCCTCCGTTCAGATAATTTTTGGATTAAAAACGTAACTAGCAAATATGCTAAGGAAGCATTTTCTAATCCAATACTTTTTGGCAAGAGCCACTGTATATAAATTAATATAACATCTCATCTTAGCAAAATCGTAATACTTTTCTGCCTAATCAATTAGGTATATGCTAGGGTAGCAAGAATATTGTTAACTATATTGCAATATACTTAAAACCACTTAGTCTGATAAAACATATTGGGACTGTGTTTAATTGGCTGAAAAACTGTCCCAAAGACTTACCTAAAATCATGCCTAAAGGGGTACAGATTTTTAATATAAGGTTTACTGATCTCTGAATTGAACAAAAATTTGTTTGGGAATTCTGAGAAATAAAATTTTATGTAGAAATCCACACCACTCTTCTCTTGGACTGAGCACTTTATCTTCTATCAATCACCGATATAGTTCTGCCCTTTGCGTCTGTCAGTTAGCCATGCTTTCAGTTAAGGTTTTATGGCCTATAATTTGAAATTCACATTGAATTCTTACGTTAGTGAATACCCCTGATAGTGTATGCTTGATAGCTGGTTTATATGCAATGAATGTGTAAATAAATGAAAAGGATGTCAAGTGATGCCAAATATCCTTCAACTCTAAAAAAAAACAAAAAAAAAAAACTAAAAGAGAGTACCAAACAATAAGTATACAGCAAATGTATACTTAGCAAAACTATATTCCTAATGGTATAGTATTTCCCTGTTCCCTGCTACATTGAAAGAGTTAAAAAAAAACAACACTTTTTTTCACTCACCTTAATTCCAGTGCACACATTAGACCTTCCCCGTAGGAAAGAATTGACTCAATGCTTTCCTACAAGGATTTTGAAGATTTTGGACATCCTGCTAAGCTGCTGATGACATCCACTATAGTTTCATGGAGTTAAAGGGACACTATAGGAACCCAGACCACTTCCTAATGCTAGTGTACTGACCAGTGTGGATGGTCTGAGCCAATCTAATGCTTCTCCATAGGGAAAACACTGCTTGGTGCCAATTAAAGGGATTCTCCAGTGCCAGGAAAACATATTTGTTTTCCTGGCACTGCAGGACCCTGGAGTGCCCCTCTCCCTCCCTCCCCCATCCCAAGTTGCTGAAGGGGTTAAAACCCCTTCAGTGACTTACCGGAGTCCAGGGCGATGTCCCTCGGCGCTGGTCAGGCTGTGCCTACTCTCCGCCTACTCTCCTGCTGACGTCGGCGGGGGAGACCTAATGTTCATGTGCGGCAATGGCCGCGCACACGCATTAAACCTCCCCATAGGAAAACTTTTTTTAATGCTTTCCTATGGGGATTTCAGTGACGCTGGAGGTCCTCACATAGCGTGAGGACGTCCAGCGTCGCTTAAAACGCTTTTCGTGTTCTAAGAACACGGAAGTCCCTCTAGTGGCTGTCTGATAGACAGCCACTAGAGGAGAACTTAACCCTTCAAGGTAAATATTGCAGTTTATGAAAACTAGAATAATTACACTTGCAGGGTTAAGGGTAGTGGGAGTTGGCACCCAGACCACTCCAATGGGCAGAAGTGGTCTGGGTGCCTGGAGTCTCCCTTTAAATGGTATCTGTGTTATGGCAACTAATTGAGTAGCTGAATTTAACTCTGTTAAAGAAGCATCTCTATTGACAGTCAGGAATACAGTCACTAGAAGCATGTTAACCCTGCAATGCAAATATTGCCGTTCCTGCAAAACAGCAATGTAGCAGAGTTAACCAGACATGTATTTTTTTTGTGTGTGCTGTGCATATAGTGCATATAATGTAAAAAAAAAAAATAAGAAAGACACACAAGCAAATGATATATTATATAAAACATGTTTGATATGGTTATAAGTAAATATTAACCATAGGGTATTTAAAATTCATAGTGGTTGATTAGGGATTTTCCGACTTATTTGCTCTAAAGAAGGAAAAAAAACCCTTAGATTTAATAATGGAATGAGTAGGCTTTTCTTTAACCAACTTCTGGATTATTTCAAGAAATCATAGTGGACAAATTGAAATCGATCCATTAATTATTTTGGAATATGTACAGATGATGTACTTTGCCTCTAGTTGTTTGCTCATATTTACTGTAATATGGTATGGTTTATTTGTTTTTGAACAAAGCTACATAGTATTACATGAGTCTAACCTTTCCAACCACAGTACCGAGAAGGGTGTGTTTCGTATTGTTACCAAACCCTATCCTAAAGTGACAACCAAGTGTTCGAGACTATCAGCAGCATGTGTACATCTCATGTATCCTATTCACACCATTATCAGTGCCACACAGCCTATTCATTGGAACACACATCTTAGTAAAAGGTCATTGAGGACTAGAATAAAAGCTGCACATTGGTTCTATTCACTTGCGAATAATTATAAAAATCCTGCACCCTGGAAGATGTTTTAGCAGTAAGTATTAGAGTTAGCATGGTTTTCTCCCATGTTAAAATTAACATAGGACCCACCGATATTGACGTACAGTGACATAGTGGTGGACTTAACACAATGTGGCCGTATGGTGTAACCAAATACCCATATTTGTTTGCTAAGATAGGGGATATTAAATAGTCTTGCATCTTAAAACTATTTTTTGTGTGCGCTGTTCCTTAAGCTGTACCTTATATATATTCTGATCTTTACAGCAGCACCACTGTCCCCAATTCCTTCTTTTTCCCTGTGCAGTTTAAACATAGGCATAGTAAAGGTAACATTATTTATTTACTGTGGGCTCCTTGGTTTAGGCCAGAAGCTCGCACGTGTAGCACACACGAAAAGGAATTGTGGATACGCAAAATATCCCAGAATGACCCATTCATTGCTAGGCACAGATAGCATAACACAGGTTCCTCTAGAACAAGGGTAGGCAATCTTCGGCACTCCAGATGTTTTGGACTACATCTGCCATGATGCTTTTACAGTCATAATGCTGGCGAAGCATCAAGGGAGATGTAGTCCACAACATCCTGAGTGCCTACCCCTGCTCTAGAGTATCTATGTGTTCAGTAATCATTGTAGACTGAGGGATTGATGCTCTACTAATCCAGCTTACTGCTTTCATTATTTTACTATTCCCAGCTTCCAGTTACTTTCCAATTCCTGGCTATCAGTTTTCTATCCATTTTCTTGTGGTTTCCAGATGGTTTTTCTTTACTATTTCATGTTCCTTTTTCTTTATTTTACCTAGTTTCGTTTTCTTCTCCTCGGTCATTTCTTATCTCATGACCCCAGTTACTTTCTTTCCCTGTACCTATAGCCATGTCAAAAGTTAATTTCCTAATTTAGAAGAACTAAACCTTAGAAGATACCACAGTCAAACTGTAATTGGGGATCTTGAACCAAGCTTGGCTAAAGATGCATTAATAGTGTTTCTATTTATGGACCTGGAAACTATGGCCACAGCTGTGCCTGTTGATTTACACGACACCGTCTATGATACACCTCTTCACTTGTGATTACTGCTTAGAGGTTTCCTGCAGTTGCTGGCTAACCTCTACGCTAGAATCTAACTGCTGGTGCACCTGGGATTGACTATAATAATCAGGTTACAGGATGGTTGGTTTAATGACAACTGAAGACTATGATCCATTTGTAGACCCAGAAAACACAACCAGTAATGAGGCATTGCCATCATAAGGTGCTAAAGCTAGGGGTCGACCTTTGGCCATATCTTGTCCCCCCTGTAATATTAAGATACTGTATAGTTGGGTTCTTCATTCCACTTGTAGCTATTGAGCTTACTTTATTTCTTACCTTTATGTCTCTTTAAGCCTATTTTTCGTTTCTCTTCCAGTGCCCAGTCACTTACTAGGCAGTCCCAAATGTTGTCCTTAGTAACTGTTACAAACATGTTGCCACCTGTCACGGGCATCTCCCGTGCCACAGCCTGCTGGAGAGGCATAACATCTAGCTTCCTGCCCTCAGACTATGGGCCTGGTCACAGACTTTAAAATGATATATAGGATACGGGGGTACATTGTGTTAATGGTGAGTTATGTAAAATGTTGAGCTTGATGAAAGCTATTGTGTTAATTGTATTATGTAAAAGCTATTGTGCTATGTGTCTTGGTGTCCAGCAGGAAATTAAGTGATCATGTCTTGACCCAATTATGTCCCAGACACCAAGACACCTGGGAGTAGTTTGCATTGTGCTGGCTGAAGACCCTTGTTGTGTGTAGGGGGATAAATGCATGTGTATTTCTCTGAAATAAACAGTTTTCTTGTTTTACCCAATACGACTGGTCTTGTTCACTACATTGGGGAATTTTACAAAGTTCCAGAGGGCTAGAATCACTGTACGCTGTAGCTGAATGCAGGAGCAGCGGTGGATTAGAGAAGCGGTGACCAAGGGACACTAAGAGACCCTGGAACCCGTGACACAATCATTCTAAAACTATTATTTATTATTATAGACCTCCTAGAGTTCCTTCACTGAACAAAACATTGTACAATTTGTGATACAGTATGTATCCCAAGAAAAAGATTCACATGGTGCACACCGTCCCCATCAATATCGTGTTTCCCCCTAAAGCAATAAGGCTCACTGTGTTCTGAAAACAATTCTTTCTTAAGTTATATATAATATTCTCAAGATATTAAATGACTTCTTTACTTTACATATGCTGAATTCTAGCAGATTTCACCCATTTAGAACCTCTTACATTTAGCCAAGTTTACTTTGTATGCATCACTGTTATAGATGAACAATTTATGGCAGAATAGAAAATATTTTTCATTACTCTCAAAAAAACCTATAAAAGTAGATATTTTCTCCATGTATTTTCTTGTTTATATCCTCATTTTAGACTTCCCAGGTCAACTTGGGATTTGTATATTGTGTATTATTTCCCAGAGATTGTGAATTTTTGGTTTTCTTTCTAGCTTTTGTCTTACGCCCATTTCTTGTGGAACAAGAGTGCAAATGGTTTATGCAGCTAGTGTAACCCCATTTATTCAGAAGAACATAAAAACAAAACAGTTTCGGGCCTTAGTCCATTATCTATATGTCCTACAGGACATGGCCACAATTTCCAGTTTACCTTCTCCTACCATAACTTTGCTTGCAGGTTTCTGCTGTGTTATGGCAAGCACCATGAGACCTTCTCAGTGATTTGAAGTGGCCATTATGCCTGCAAAAAATGTGTTTGTTAAAGTTCCAATTCAGCCATTGTCATAACTTAGGCAATTGAAGATTGTTCCTGACATGGTCACTATACAGAAAGTACTCCATTCTATGGCATGTTCTTTTTACACATGTAGGAAAATATAATTAGTAATATAACCGTTGTAATAATGTTACAATTACCTGTTTGCACCCAAGTGATTTACAAGACAGGTGTTTTCAGAGTACCGCATTGTGGGAGTGTGTAGGGGCAAAGCATTGCTTCGTACACAGTGACGCTTTTACTAGTTCTCTCCACTTGCTGTACCCCATTTATAAGAGGCTTGCGCTTGAAATAGGCTCATGTGGGAACAATATTGCCCATTTTGTTAACCTTCAATAATGAATATTTAAACTTATTTTCATGAGACCACCAATTGTTTAGAACACAGTGCGAGGGACCTCACCCAGGTCTCATGACCCAGGGACCTCTACCTTTTTCTGGCAGAGCAGTTCATGGGACTCCTTTAATATGATACTTCAGTTTGAAGTTGTTTTGGAAGTTTACCACTCAGAATACATGCAATTCTTTGCCATCAGCATAGTGACACCTGTCTACACCTATACAGCTAACTAGCACTTGCAGAACCTTTCATGACTGGCTCCTTTCCTGTGGAACAGCCTGCCTGCCTCCAGCAGACTCCCATTGTCTTAATCAATTTAAAGAGTCCCAAAACCCATTTCTTTAGGATGGCTTACGGCCTCCCAAAGTAAACATTACCCTACATACCTGTCCCTTGATCTTTTCTAAAAGGCTTCACCGTTTTTACCCCACCTCTTCTAGACTAAGCTTGTTTAAGCAGGGCCCTCATTTACGGTCTCACATTTTGTATTTGTCTCATTTGTTTAATTTCCCCTTTTAATATTGTAAATTGACAGAATATGTTGGTGCTATATAAATACCAAGATATTGAAATGCACACATTGCCTATTTTTTCATTAAGCAAATATAGTTCAAGAATCTGTCTTATATGGGAGACAGTTTTGCAGCGTAACCAAATTGTTTCGTTTGATAATTCCCCTTATTTTGAGAAGACCTTTATATTCTCTAGGGAAAAGTGTCACTCAACTGTGATGATTAGACAGTGGTCTGTGGAACAGGTTAAGTGTTTGCATGGTTCAGATCTTTATTCAGAGAACATTGTGATCTATATTTCATTGTGTGTTCAAGAGTCTATTACAATGGAACTATAACTTCATTTATTCAGAAGGGCCGTGCTGTCAAACCTTTGTGATAAGGGCCACTTTTTTTCCCCCTCTAACATACCACTCTGGAATGGAGAGTCCACTACAAAAAGGATCAGTTTCTCTTGTTTTACCATTTATAGTGGTGTAGAGTAAGAACTTTTATTCTATAAACTGGCATGTCTCCCAACTATAAATATAGACAACCCTAACGGCATGTTTTGTTTATTCTAGGTTTCCCCTCACTATACCATTATAAAAAGACAGTTTCACATGCTTCTAAAACATGACCATAACATTAAACGGCCAACTACATCCTAGAGCAGGAACCCTTTGGCTCACTGGGTGTAGACTAAAAGAACTGATTCTTTGCCAGCATTGTGGGAAAGGTTTGCCACATCTGGGGAAGTTTTAGGGGAACCCATTGACTGAAGTTATATGTTATGTCAGGACAGTTTGTGGTCTGGGACAGTTGTAGGCAGAACTAGTCCATGAGATGTATCTTTCAAGAAAGAAAAAATAAATTCTAATAAAAAAATGTTAATTTATTCATTTTTATAAAACATGTCAATATACAATTCACATCACAACATATATATTTAAAATATATAAAATCTGTTTATAAAAGCTTATTTCATAGATTAAAAGAGGAAGCCATCTTTTCTTTTTCTGTATTGTGCCAAGACAGATATCTTAATGTTATCGCCTTGTGTTCACCCAGTGGTATCGATCAACCCGAGGACCTGGGAACGAGATAGGTTGTCTGAAGGATTTAAAACCCTTGTTTGGAAGGTAGAATCCAGTCTGTTGATTATGACGGGGTACATCACTTGTTAAATTCTTTCGACGAGGAAATTGAGACCAAGACTGAATTGGCTGGCTGTAGTCTTTGCACTGGGGGATAAAGATACTAATAAGTACTAATTGAAGCTTGACCTGTCACTGGACCACAGATCAAATGCCAAGAGGGAACATTTATACTTTGTGGCTTTTTAAAATATTACTTGCCAATGCCAAACATGATATACAAAAGGCAAGTGAGTAGCATTTCTTCAAGTACATTGGACAGATTTGTTTTACCTGATAAATACTGTTCGGATTGCTGACAGTAGGAATGGTCTTTGGTTCCTTGCTAGTCTCTTCATCAGAAGATGTTCCAGAGTGATAATCAGATGTTGCCTTTTCAACAGCACTGCTAATGCGCTTTGACACATAAGGGTCTTCTTTACCTTTAAAGCTGGCTATTGTAAAGGGGCTATTTTTCTCTCCATATCTGTAGAACAAGTATAAGAAGTGTTAGATGGAGATTAAACACAAGAACCAGCTGTTGCAGTCAAGCCAGATTGTGTATCTATAATATACCTGCAGCACACTTCAAATGGATCTACCCAGATAGTCATTTCTTTTGGCAGACCAAGGTCACTGAAGTCCACATCACTGTCCTGACATGCTTGTTGCAATACGGTGTCGTTGGATTGGAACATATTTATCCTTATGCATCTGGAAAAGGAATTAAGAATAGTATATTGATCACATTAACACAACGTGCTATAGTTCAGTATGCCTGGATTTAAGTGTTACAGCTGTGCACTGACCGCTTTAAATAAAAGACAAGCAAAGCATTTATGTGTCAACCAAGCCGTGTCATCTTCCCTCACTGCTAGACCTATATAACCGAAGGGGGTAAGGGTTTAAGTATGTTAGAAGCCCAAACCAGGTTTTTCTGCCAGCCCAATCCTGCTCTACTGATGTTACTCCCCTCACTGCAGGGGAGGGAGAAAGGTTAGAGAGGACTGGGGGGGCTGTGCTGCCATTTTCATCTTTTGCAATTATGGTACAAGGGCAGACACATTTACCATAATTCAGCCAAAAACATTGGTTACTTTAGTCATGTTGCCAAGAGTACAAGATGGGAAGGATGAACAGAAGGTAAAACATCCCCTCAAAGCTACCTCTGAAACAAGAACCATGTAGGATCCCATCAAGTCGTCTTTTTTGGTACATGCCAGACATGTTATTTTACAAGTCAAAACATGTAAATTCTGCAGCAGGCAATTACTGCAATGTTTTAACGAACAGAGCCAAAAATTGTCAGATCCATTAGTTTTCATAAAAAAAAAAAAAAAACACAAGAGTGCTTTCTTAATATTGAAATTTCAGCATTTTAAAAGATCACTTCTTAATTTAGTACCCTGATGTGGGGTTCCCCTATTCATTATTTTGCTTAAGCTGTGAAGAGTGCTGGCCCCAGCAAGTAAAAAAAAATACCAAAAACAAAGCTTTGTATGGCAGCACTTTTCAAACATAGTACGTTTAAAAAAAATAAAATATATATATATATATATATATATATATATATATATATATATATATATATATATATATATATATATATATATATATATATATATATATATATATATATAAATAAAGTATTATATTCTTCAGGAGGACAAACAAATCTTTGTAGACAATGCTTTTGTATAAAGAAAGTCATGGTCCTGTCTCTATACATGTGTCTTCTCCAATTTTAAAAATAAAATCCATAAATAGTTGCTGCCCAACACTACAGCAGCTTTAAGAAAGTCACCAAGGGCAGCACTTTTCATGCCCTGCAACCCAAATTTGGTATCTTAAGTAGGGGAACCAACAGAGTACCAATCTGTGAGCCATCTACCAAACAGCACCCTATGGGGAATAACATCCGCATTTCCAAGAATGTTGGGCAAATTTTGGGTCATTGAAGTCATGAAATTCTGAATCATTGAAAACCAAAACTGAACTCCCCTGCCACACATGTCTAGTCCAGACAGTCATTGATAGGCTGTGGAGCAGGGCCATGCGGCAACACTAGTCAGAATAAAGACTTTTAATATGCAATTTGCACATCTGAAAGAGGCTCAGCTCCAATGCAATAGTATATGGGAGGTTTTATATCAAGTTAACCTCATGGTGGATTTAAGTGGTTTCAGCTAGAACGATCTCCATTATGTGGTCTCTTTAGAAGGCGCGTTTGTCAAGTTACCTGAAAGCTTGTCCTTTTGCTGGATTCTCTTCATACCAATGGGATTTATATTTTGCAAATAAAATGTTCGTCAGTTTGGCCGCAAACCTTTCTGTCTCCAGCTTGCTCAGCTTCCTGTGCTTCTTGACCAGCATTGTGATAAACACAACTGTGGCGGCAATCTCTTCCTTCATTCTTTAATTTAGGCACAGGAGATGGAACAGCTGCAGAGAGCAGAGTTTTTACTAGTGGAGATTTAACAAAAAAAAAAAAAAAAAAAAAAAGTACATTGCCAACCAAGATTCTTATTCAATATCCGAGACTCAAATTTGGCAGATTATCCCCATCTCAAACACATGGACTAAAAAAGAACCAGTAAACACATTAATTATGCCCTCACTATTGGAGCTACTGATTTGTTCAGCTGTCTGATTAGGGCAGGGGGAAGGAAGGAACACTTGCCTTCACAAATGGAGTATGGGAGACATTAATATGACCTGCTCCCTTGTAGGATATTCATTTAGATCACAGATTAGAGAAATGCTTTCCTTCCTCACCGAGGGAAAGTGTACAAGTTATGGCACTTCCAAGGTCAGTCTAAGCACCATAGCCATCACAACAGATTTCAGTTATGGGATGATGCCAGGGGGACACTTACCACCTTAATAAAGTAGCCAAATAATTTGCTGACAGCTTGACAGTTACCAGACTCCCCCATCCACCCTGTTAAGATATTAAAAGTCACCAACACAGGCAGAAATAGGACATTTCTTTCTGGTTACCATTAATGGAGAATAGACAACAGGGGCTTATAGGACCAAGGCAAGTGTCAAGCCATTGAAAGACTGGATAGCTACTGACCATGGGAATATCTTCAGGGAACTCTTGTAACCATAGTTGCTCCAGCTCACTGCAGTAGACATAACACCTAGACTATACCTTTAACAAGTGTTAAATACCAACCCAAATGCTCCTGTCTCTTCTCATTCCAGCTCAGTGCTAAATCAGCTAGCCAGTGAGACTGTCATAATAAATACTCCACAAAGCAATTCAAATCCAACTAATAAAAGCTTAGCCCACTTCTGCTCTCACTTGGTTACACAGTCTCTTCCTACTAACCTGAGTGCAAGCTTCCTCTATTGTAAAGAAACTCACTCTGGTTCTGAATTAAATAGGAAGCAATCTAATCCACGCATCCCACATCAGGTGCAATCCATCACTTTGATTAGAGACCAGTTCATCAAACAAGTGTTCTACAAATGGAACTTTGAGGTTATTTACTGTCACTAAATTTAAAATCAAATGTAGCTACACATGGTCGATATGTTTGTAATAGGTTTATCTTGGCTATTTTAGCCATTCATTTTGCCATTTAAATTTTATTTTACTACAATTAATAGTTTAATGAGCATCTTTGGGTGTTTGATCTGTGAACAAAAACTGGCAACAAATTGGAAAATAATCTCTGCTAGCTACATTTTCTGATCTGGTTTTGATCTGATATTTCGTTTTAAATTAGGACGATTCACAGTTTAATGAATAACACTATAACCACTCCCCCACAATGTCAGCTCTATAGGGGTGAAAATAGGATAAATAGGATCGCCAGAACCTTCCACTGATCACATCCCTCTTTCTTGTGATAATATGCAGCTATTATAAAGAATTTCTATTAACTAAGTAATGCATTTCCTTGTGAATCCCTCCTTCATGTATTCATTTCTCCATGTTCCAGCAGCATAGGAATTATACATACCCCAATGAAGCACTTTTCATGTACTGCCCAACAGTGCAAATAAGTGCTGTATTAGATGGTTACTATACCCCTTTTCTTCACTCTCTCTTTTTTAAATCTTTATTCTGGGATATTGGGCACTATTGATCTTGTACACCTGTTTATTTAGTAATTAAAAAAAGTCCCTATTACATAGATTAAGTTACATAAAAACCAGCGCCGGCTGAGGGTCTTCTCACTTCATCTTCACCCCCTGCCTATCATCCATGGCCCAATCCAATGCTGGTTATAGAGCATCGACTTAAAGCACATTAGCGCTCTGTGGGCCAGTGAGGGGCAGGAGGACCGAAGGAGGGATCAATTATTGAAAATGGAAGGAGCTCATATAGGGAGGGGATCCTGAAACTTCACCTTGAATGCTCACTGCCTGCAACGGAGTCATTACATCTATTGCCAACGCACACTGTGTGCTGACGACATACATCATTTTTGCTCAGAAATGATGTTAGGCAGCCTGGAACACAGTTCTGGGATGCCTACGTCACATATTCCAGGGATGCACCTAGGTGACATATGACCCCTCAGATGCTGCATATACAGACTCCTACCACCATAACCACTTCTAAAACCAGAAGTGGTCATGCTGGTTAGAGTAACCGATTAAGTAATACATGGAATTCCTGGTAGCCTCAAATGTAAATAATGCAGTCCAGCCTATAAGACAATGGTTATATTTCTATATTATGGTTTAATTTAATCTATGAATAATACATATTAGCTCTCAGGAGCATTTTAGTATTTACATTTTTTTTTTTTTTACACAGGCAGCAACCCATTATAAAATGAAATATTAGTAGGATAGTTCTGGAACAGGCTACAGAGGGGTAAGAGAGAGCGCCCCCTGGGGAACTGTTAAGACAGGGTCTAACACTTATGTGCAGCATGTGCCTGTTTCCAATTATGATTCCTTGAATAATTCCTATAATAAAGTAACAGATTTAGAGAATGAAGGCGCCACTTGGGATCCCCTATGATGCACAATTTGTATTGTCTTTTGGACACGTAAATCCCATTAAATATGAAATGTGTATATTTTCTGTGTATTCACATGATTATTTTGCATTTACAAGTTGAGTTTAAAATGAATGTATATGGTTGTTTTCTTTTTTTTAGTTCTTAACCCCTTAAGGACACATGACGGAAATATTCCGTCATGATTCCCTTTTCTTCCAGAAGTTGTGTCCTTAAGGGGTTAAAAAAAACAAAAGACAGCATCACATTAAAAAATGAACACAAGTTATAGGTGATTTTCAATGGTTTATTAAGTTGTGTAGTTTCCAGGGATCCAATGTAAAGACTTCTCTAATTATCTGCGTTGAGTTAAAGTGCATAAAAATGGCTCAAATATCCACCTAAATATCTTAAATTTCTGACTCCAAGCAATTATACAGGGTAAAGTACTCAGTGCTAACAAAACGCACATTGTATGTATCACCATTTGTCGTCAGCTATCTATTACATGACATACACGTTCAAAATTACATATTCAATCTGTCTATAAAAAAATATCAAGTATCAGCCTAAATCTGATAGTTGCTTATGATTCACACAGTGTTCGCAGTACAATATGTAAATGTGAAATGGTATATTTACAAATTAACATGACTTAAGTTACATTGCTTTTTAAAATGATATGAATCTTTTTTTTTTGTCATGAAATTCATATGTGCTTTGAGTGTTATATGTTTCAAAACAAATATGAAAATATGCAAACGTTGAAACCCAAATCGTCTCCCAGCCCTCAAGTGAGAATTGAATTCTTAGTCTTGAAGCCATACTTGCTCCCTTTCTTGGTATAAATGCTCCTGCTTTGTTTTGGCCAAGCAGACATCTACAAGATACATTGTCACCATGCTGTCTTCTCCGGGTGAGTTCAATAAATGCATAACCCTCTTTAATTTGGTAAATTTCAAGAACTACGTATTTTTCGATAAAGAAAACACATTGACAATTTAGCTCTGCGCTCTTATAGGATAAACGATCCTGTCTTGTTTTGAACAAACTGAAGTCTACTAGGTACATTGTCACTGTGGTATCTTCTCACGATCAGTCCTATAAACCCATGGGGATCTTTCATTTGGTACATTTTAGGAAATAAAATGAATGATCAAACAACATCCTGCTTTCATTTTCTTGGTAGAAAAGTTGCCATTTAGTTTTTTCCCAAACAAGTCTGGTAGTGACTGAGATCAACGAATTTCCCCTATAGCTGCTGGTTGATGACATCTCTTTCTCAAACAAACATATCTGCTTAGTTATAAGGGAAACTTTTGCCAAGCTAATTGTTATGCTTTTTATTCTGGGTTCCAGTGGACAAATTCAAAAATTTCTGTAGATTGTAGATTGTAATCACTGAGTTGTTGCAAGTTAATTTCTTTTTGTATGTAGTGTATTCAGTCGATTAAATTTGCATAAACATGCCTCATTGTTTTGGTAATATAGGAACATTAACAAATTCTGTTCTGTAGACCATTAATAGTCCACCGGTCCTTTCAAAGCGGTCTTTATGATGAAACACAACATGATTGAGAGAGTTTTATTTTTAGGTGATATTGCCCATGATGAGATGACACATAGCAATGTTGTAGTTTACCTTTATAGTATATTATAGTAAATGTAAATGTATCTTATCGTTATGTTTAATCCCTTATATATTCTCGATTATAGCAAACAACACAGAACTGGGTAGGGTTTAAAGGATTTCAACCC
The DNA here is from genome assembly GCF_036172605.1 of Pelobates fuscus. NCBI lineage: Eukaryota > Metazoa > Chordata > Amphibia > Anura > Pelobatidae > Pelobates > Pelobates fuscus. Next base: position 125,618,667 of record NC_086327.1, on the reverse strand, counting down.
TCTTGTAAAATAACAGAGAAGAAACGTTGGGCGTTTTTCACTAAGCGCCAAATTGTAGATTGTAAAAATCGAATAGCAAAATGAATGCAGAAACTGTGACTATAATTATGTTGCAGCTTTTTTTTTTTAAATCAGCATATTTGCAAATTTTTGTTATTTGAATTTTATTTCACCACATTTCAGTGTTTAGTGAACAAACCCTCTTGAGAACTTGCAGTCTGAAAAATACAACTGTTGCCCAACCGGGTAGCAATTACAGTCACAGGGATGGATTCTGTTACTAGAGATATAACTCCGCTTATTGAATAGCAATACCTCCACTGAAGTCCATGGTTAAATTGCTATTTAAAGGGACGTTATAGTCACCAGAACCACTACAACTTAATGCAGTTGTTCTGTTATCAGTAGATATTCCCTGCAGCCTTAGAACTCTAAACTCTGTTCAGAGATAATGCAGGGTTTACATTGCTGCCTACTAAAACCTCTATGTGCAGTCACTCAGACAGCCACTAGAGGTGCTTCCTGTGTCAATGTTGCACATTGTGCAGCACCTACATTCAGCATCTCAAATCTCTGCATGGAGGTCCTGAACATTCCCCTTAGAGATGCATTGATTCAATGCATCTCTATGAAGAGATGCTGATTGGCAAAGCACAGCATTTTCCATGCATACCCAATAGCCTCCCAATGCTTTCCTATGACAAAGCATTGGATGGAGTGAGATCATTAAAACTGATGATCTCAGCCATGGAGGTGGGACCAATCGAGCTGTGTCAAGACTAGAGTGGCGCGGGAGAAAAGGTGAGTATAAACACTTTTAATCTCCTTGAGGTGTGGGTGGGTGGGGGCTAATGCTGCATTTCTGACACTATAGTGTTCCTTTAGGAAAATGCAGCACCCCATGCAGAATCCAGCACACAATGTATGTGTAAGTGTTTTGTTACTTTTTAGTTAATTCTGATTGTTTTTAAATCTTTAACATTGTTAACATTCTGCAATGGATCTTTTTTAGGTTCTTTGAATTTTGTTGCAGTTCTGGTTGTCATTGGTTTAGCTGCACAGCAATGTGTTGGACAAGCCTTGAATTGCTCATCTGAGTACAACAGATATCCAAGTTTGTATTTCACATTATCTTTTTGCTGCTTATCAAATTGGGGTAAACATCAAATGGTGTGGGGCTGTACTATTATAACTGACGCCACAGCAGTGATACATAGTTACATGGCTGAAAAGAGACAGCCTTTCTCACATCTGCTATTAATCCATTAAGTTGATCGAAAAGAAGTAAAAAAAAAAACAACAACAAACTAGGAAAATTCATTCTTGACCCCATAATGGCAGTTAGATATTCCCTTGGATCAAGAAGCTATTACCCCACAAAAAAAACTAAATTGCATCACTGTATATTATATTTTTGCAAATATGCATCCAGTTGATGTTTAAACATTTGTATAGACTCTGATAAAACCACATTGTAAGGTAGAGAATTCCACATCTTTATTGTTCTTACTGTAAAAAAAAACAAAAAAAAACCTTTCCTTTACCTTAGACTAAATCTCCTTTTTTCTAGTCTGAATGTGTGACCTCGTGTCCTATGTATGGTCATGTTTATGAATAGTTTTCCAGACAATGGTTTGTATGGCACCACATATATTTGTATACTGCTATCATATCCCCTCCAGTGATTTATAAAGAGGCAAAATTATATTTTCATCCAAATAATTAATTAATTTCGGCATAATTAAATGCTAACTAAGCATTATCTTTACAAGTTGATGTTTAATTGATTTGTATGTTTTCCATAATATTTTTTTTACAGACAATAGTGACATCACTGTAAACTGTGGTCCATCTACGATTGAACTGGTGATAATTGCCTGCCCAGTTCAGTATGCCATGTTTAATCCGGATCAGCTGGCACTGAATAGCAAATACAACTTGAGTAACTGCTTGGCAACTCTGGATACAACTGTTAACCCTCCAGTAGTGAGATATTCATTCCCATTAAATGATACCACCGCCAACAGCTGTGGAAACAGTATCCAAGTAAGTATGTGCAACCTACCTTAGGGATTCACATTACATGTCCGGTGAACTACTTTCTCTACATTCCAGATACTGTGTGCTTTGCTGGGTAGGCTGTGGCCTCATTTCCCACAATGCATCCAAATTACTGGCACATTATGATGGGTATGGTACAACCCAGTCTTTGGATTGGCAAAAACATCCCTTCAGGTTCTATTATTTCCATCTCCCATTATTTATGGTTAATCTTTAAGGATGATTTCATGAGCCTCGCAGATATTGTTAACATCTGTTAAACTTGGATTCACCTCCCTTAGCTTCAGAACAGTAGGACACAACCTAATCAATTTAAAACATACTTTCCAGTTAGAAAATGCTTAGGTAATAGTGTGTCAAAATACCAAAAGTCACAATGTAAAATAAAAGATAACTAAAGGAGCACTCTAAATACCAAAACAACGTTCACTTAATAAAGTGGTTTTGGTGTATAGCCCTTGCAGCCTCAATATTGAATTCACAAAGATAAATCTCTTTGTAAATGCAGCCTGAGCCTCACCTTCCCTCCCATGGTGGAGTCTCACTCAGACTCCCTACTCCCTTCCTGTAAAGATCTCTAGAGGTTTTAAATCTACAGCTTACACAATACTTTGTCATTCTAAAGCCATGTAAAGCATCATGGGAGTTGTAGTTCTACAACATCTGGGGTTCTACCTTTTGGGCACCCATGCTGTAAAGAGAGATCTAATTTTTAAACTTTCTTCAGTTTAAATTAGAATTTCATATCACCTACTGTGTTAATAGCCTGCTATAACATGCAGGAGCCTCCTATGTGTGATTAAAGTTCAATTAACAGAGCAGGAGAAAATAACTTCTAAACTAAACACACTGCACTGTAAGATCCGATTGAACATAAATAAACTGTTCATGTTGACTGTGTGTTACAGCCATGGGAGGTGTGGATAGGGCTCAATACACAGAAATAAAATGATATAACTCCTAAATGGCAGAGGATTGAGCAGTGTGACTGCATGGGGCATGATATATACAGTAAAACTGCATTGTCAAGCTAAAGTTGTATCCCGTTAAATATAATTTCAGAGGCAGGTATTAGTACTACTACTTAAACTACTACTACTAATTATTATTACTATTATTATTACTATTATTATTATTATTATTATTATTATTATTAAGTAACCCAGAGAGTTATATTTACGTTGTCACTGATTTCCAAATATGTTCTGGGATCTAGATAGCATTATTACTCAACTTAAAGGAACACTATAGGGTCAGGAACGCAAACATGTATTCCTGATCCTATAGTGTTAAAACCACCATTTAGGTGACTTGCCCCTCTTAGCCCCCTTACAAAGGATTAAAACTAACCTTATTTCCAGTGCCACCACTGCCACATATGTCCGATGGCGCTGGCCCCACCCCAGTCCGCCTATTTGGCGGACATAATTAGAATTGATGATCTCAGCCAATCCAATGCTTCCCCATAGGATTGGATTAGTTGAGATCCTCAAGGAAACGTTGCAGGTGCGTGGCCAATCAGCATTTCCTTATAGAAATGCATTGAATAAATGCATCTCTTTGAGGAAAGTTCAGCATCTCCATGCAGAGGGTGGAGACACTGAACGTCAGTGCTGCACATTGTGCAAAACTGCCCCATGAAGCACCTCTAGTAGCCTTCTGAGGACTGGCCTGCAGGGACAGGCTATAGACACCAGAACCACTGCAATAAGTTGTAGTTGTTCTGGTAATTATTGTGTTTCTTCAATAGTATTTTATTGAGACAAAGATGACTTGACTGGAATGGAACTCGTGACTGCATCTTGGACTATAATACAATATATATTAAACCAAACTAACTCTAATCTATATTTCTTCAAAAGTGTAGAAATTTAATTTCAATTTAATTGGTACAATGCAGTTTTTGTATTAAATGTTTACTCCAGCAACCATGGTAGAAAGAGGATCCAGGCACTCCAAGTATCTTCAAATTTATTTATTTGGACAAGTGAGACACTGCAACGTTTCGACCCCTGAAAGGGTCTTTGTCAAGCTTGACAAAGACATTTCAGGGTTTAAAGTGCACAGGAAACTAGATATTTAATTCTTATGCCAGTATTTTGTATAAAATGAGTGACTACTTAATGATTGTTTTTATAATTTTCCAGATTACAGACAATCCTGGAACTGGAATCTTCAATGATTATTTGGCAGTCCAAACTGTAATCATCTCAGGCTCTGTATCAACACCACCATCTAATGAAACTGGACTCATTAGTTACAGTACTAATTTGGTGTATGACTTCTCATGCAGCTATCCACTCCAGTATTTGCTTAATAACACCGAACTTTTCACGTGAGTACACAGTATTATGACAGTAAGGAAACTGAAGAATGACTTTAATTATTTGGTGCTGGATGTTTATTTATCCATATTTTTGTTTTACATAGTAACATATAACACTATAATGCTAGACACACACAGGCACTCATGCACAAACACAGACACACACTACTACACCCAGACACAGACAAGAATACTCACTGCCAGACACATACAAACACACACAGATAAACATACACGAACACTCATGCACACACACAGGCAATGCCAGAAACACACATAAACTGCTTGAAATACACCGTGCCAAACACATACCAGATAGCGACACACTGCAAGATACACACTGCTAGAAACACAAACACTAATAGATACAGATACAATTACACTGCCAGATACACACTGCTAGAAACACAAACACTAACAGATACACATACAGTGCCAGATACACACTGCTAGAAACACAAACATTAACAGATACACATACACCGCCAGATACACACTGCTAGAAACACAAACACTCACAGGTACACATACACTGCTAAATACACACTGCTAGAAACACAAACACTCACAGATACACATGCACTGCCAGATAAACACTGCTAGAAACACAAACACTAACAGATACACATACAGTGCCAGATACACACTGCTAGAAACACAAACACTAACAGATACACATACAGTGCCAGATACACACTGCTAGAAACACAAACACTAACAGATACACATACACTGCTAGATACACACTGCTAGAAACACAAACACTAACAGATACACATACACTGCCAGATACACACTGCTAGAAACACAAACATTAACAGATAAACATACACTGCCAGATACACACTGCTAGAAACACAAACACTAACAGATACACATCCACTGTCAGATACACACTGCTAGAAACACAAACACTAACAGATACACATACACTGTCAGTTACACACTGCTAGAAACACAAACACTAACAGATACACATACACTGCCAAATCAGACTGTTAGAAACACACACACTAACAGATACACATACACTGCCAGATACACACTGCTAGAAACACAAACACTCACAGATACACATACAGTGCCAGATACACACTGCTAGAAACACAAACACTAACAGATACACATACACTGCCAGATACACACTGCTAGAAACACAAACACTAACAGATACACATACACTGCTAGATACACACTGCTAGAAACACAAACACTAACAGATACACATACACTGCCAGATACACACTGCTAGAAACACAAACATTAACAGATACACATACACTGCCAGATACACACTGCTAGAAACACAAACACTAACAGATACACATACACTGCCAGATACACACTGCTAGAAACACAAACACTAACATATACACATACACTGCCAGATACACACTGCTAGAAACACAAACACTAACAGATACACATACACTGCCAGATACACACTGCTAGAAACACAAACACTAACAGATACAGATACACTGCCAGATACACACTGCTAGAAACACAAACACTAACAGATACACATACACTGCCAGATACACACTGCTAGAAACACAAACACGAACAGATACAGATACACTGCCAGATACACACTGCTAGAAACACAAACACTAACAGATACACATACACTGCCAGATACACACTGCTAGAAACACAAACACTAACAGATACAGATACACATACACTGCCAGATAGATATGTACTGGCAGACAAGCACACCTTCATTCTGTCAGACAAGCACACCTTCATCCTGGCAGACAAGCACACATAAACGTGTGTTAGCTACCCTATTTGCCAACTACTTTACATTTGAAGGGGTCTAGTGAGATTCTGTCTACTAAGGGCTGTGGGATTCATTCTTCCCTCCGAAACAATATGCAAACAATAAACGCTGTTTATGCATCTTTATTAAATGCTAGAAATCAGAAACATATAATGTCATACATGATATATATATATATATATATATATATATATATATATCATATAAATATGTCATTTTTGTGTTGCTGTTTTAATGGGCAGGTTTAGAATTGACAATTGGTGACAGCATCAGTGCAATTATTTCCTATAAAGAATAGGGAATGATGCATCGGATCGCCTCCTTGCAGTTTGGGGACCTAATCTCGTACAAAGTTAGGACACTTTACCTGCTGACATTTTTATAATGGCATCTGAAAAAACTACCAGCTGGGGCTGTAACTCTGATTTGAGCAGCACTGGGACTACACTATGCATTAACCCCTACAATTACTTTAACACTACACTATCACAAAACATTAACCGTTATGCTACACATTAGCCTCCGACACTAACCATTAATCCCTAAATTACACTAACACAAATCTTAAAATATTTCTACAGTTAAGATTGAGATCCTTTTATGCACAAACTGAGGATAATTCATTATTTTTTTTTGTCATCTTACTTTTCCAGGTCTTCCGCAAATGTAGCGGTAAATACAAATAATGGTAGCTTCATCAGCATCTTGAATATGCAAGTATTCACTGTAAGTTTCATATCTGTATTTTTAAGTCATTTTTATTTTATACTGCACTATACAACATTGTTCTGAAACAGTATTTTTCTTTTTAATCACTTTACTTAAGTTGCACATAGCATGTTGTAGAGCAAAACTACAGAGTGCTCTGCTAATAGCTCAGCACAGGACTAATTGGCATACTCGTCATTAAGCAACAATATTTTACATGTCATTATTTATAAAAAAAAATAGTATGGAGCAAAATTCTAAATATTGAACAATCTCCATGGAAACCATTCAAATATTCTATTTTAAGAACTTAAACTCACAATTCCTCGTAACAGTAAAACTCGACCAAATTTACATTATATTATATGGCTAATAAATTTACTATTTTAAGATAAGCCTTTCAAATGATTTAGTATATTTGAATAAACTTAATTTTTTTTTAAATATTAAAATCTCTATCTCGCTATATATATACTAAAATATATATTATATAATATATAACATATATATTTTTTAAATATTAAATTATTTTAAAAGTTTTTCCAAAGGTAAAGAATTATTTGAAAAGCTTATTAGAAATAATATTAAATCGAGTCCTGTGGTGGATTTTTTGTTGTTGTTGTTGCTTTCTCCAATTAATTGTTTTTCGTGTAAACTTTCAGGAATTCTTATTCCTTTCAAAGTGATTTTAAAACCCTAGGCCAGCATATCCAATCTGACACCTTTCAGGGATACTTGAATATCTATACAATAATAATAATAATAATAATATATAATAATATCATATGTTTTTGTTCACATTTACAACTATTTACTCCTAAACCTATACTGTTATTATGGAGCTGTAATATATCAGAAATTCAGATGACAAGGTATTTATGTAGTCATGGTCTCAGTGGATCCACACTTAGTTAACAAGTGTAGAGCTACCACAAGAGGACATGGTGTTAAATTAGAGGGGCAAAGATTTAAAAATAATATCAGGAAGTATTCATTTACCACTTCAGCAAGTGTATGCAGGGAGTGTAGAAGAAAGGGAACATGCCACAGTGTTAGAGAGACTGGAGCAGCAAGAGCATTTGCATAGTGCACAAAGTCAGTTTTACCATAACTAATTTCATTGTCAGCCAGTCCACACCAGGTTTGTTCCCCTACACCCCTCTTAAGTTTCCATACTTACACAAGAGCATGTGAAGAGTAGTAAAAAATAATAATAATATATATGTATATTTTTTTTTCTTTTTTTTTTTTCAATCAATGGGCCTATTCCTTAGACATGAGCCTGGAGCTGCAGCTCCATCAGCCCCTATGTTAATCAGTCCCTGAATAAAGGTCCCCTTATTCACAAGAGCCTCTAAAACAGGGGTTCTCAACCCAGTCATCAAGGACCCCCTACCAGTCCAGGATTTTGGGGTTACATTGGTGTGTCTTAGGTGTTTAGAACAAGAAAACAAAACACCTTAGACACACCAAGGTAACCCCAAAATCCTGGACTGGTAGGGGGTCCTTGAGGACTGGGTTGAGAATCCCTGCTCTAGAAGGAGGCCCATTCACCTAGTGAGAATGTAAATATTTTATAATATAATATAAAAAGACTCGGCTTCACTCTCCTATTGCAAAATCCAGTTTGTAATCCAAGTTGATTAATGAAATCAAATACTGTCATTCTATCAGTGAATTTCCATTAATATCACTGAGCAATTTATTGAACAGAAACATCTATGACACACACTGTTACATATTACTCTAACACACAGAATAGAAAATTGCTGCTAAACAAAGTACGTGAAATTATAATATCTATGATAATTCTCTATGATGTATTTATTTTATATAACCCTCATATTCCAGACACTTTCCAAACCTTAGTAATTATGTTACGTCCATTATGAAAATAACGTAGGCACAGATCAGGTGGAATCATGATAGATGATGGTATGTGATCTGTAGCCTTGTACAGGTATTTCAGTTGGTACATTGTGGCAGCTATGAACACAGCAGCTGGTAAATGGTTATGTTTGTGAATTCGACATTTGATAACTGCTGTGCCCTCTGCCAAATGGTCATTCATGTCCTGCGGGATTTAATGTAGCTGTTGGTGAAGGCAGCACTTTGACCTGTAACTTTTAGCCAGTAATATATATACTTATATTTTTCATTACAGGATAGTGGATTCACAACTCCTCTGCAGGCTAATGGACCTGCTCTTCAGCTGAAAAAGCCAGTATATGTTCAAGTAAAAGCCACCAACCTAACCACAAAGTAAGCTTCTCAAATATGCACATTTAGTTAAAGGACCACTCTAGGCACCCAGACCACTTCAGCTTAATGAAGTGGTCTGGGTGCCAGGTCCAGATAGGGTTAACCCAATTTTTTATAAACATAGCAGTTTCAGAGAAACTGCTATGTTTATAAATTGGTTAAGCCTTCCCCCAAAGCCTCTAGTGGCTGTCTCATTGACAGCCGCTAGAGGCGCTTGCGTGATTCTCACTGTGAAAATCACAGTGAGAGCACGCAAGCGTCCATAGGAAAGCATTGTAAATGCTTTCCTATGCGACCGGCTGAATGCGCGCGCAGCTCTTGCCGCGCGTGCGCATTCAGCCGACGGGGCGGAACGGAGGCGGAGAGAAGAGCTCCCCGCCCAGCGCTGGAAAAAGGTAAGTTTTAACCCTTTTCCCCTTTCCAGAGCCGGGCGGGAGGGGGACCCTGAGGGTGGGGATACCCTCAGGGCACTCTAGTGCCAGGAAAACGAGTATGTTTTCCTGGCACTAGAGTGGTCCTTTAATGTATCAATATAATATGCATGACAGCATCATTGTTTAAATCAAATAGTGTCATAGCTACTGAGCTATAAGTTAACTTTACAGAACAGTATGGCTTTAATTTAAGTTATATACAAGAGCACAGTTGAAAAAAAATCTGTGTTACCCATAGAATGAATGTTGGAATAACTAATTTGTTTTCTGTATTTTTCCAGTTTCAATGTGCTTCTGGACCATTGCTTTGCTACGCCGTCTCCATTGGTAACAACTCTGATTAGTGAAAAATACGATCTGTTCGTAGGGTATGATGGATTAACCTTTTACATTTTTTTTCTCATGAATTTAACTGAAGCAATGAATGTACATTTTCAGATATCCCAATTAAAATATACATACTTAAGCCACAAGATAAAAAGATAGTACAGTTCTAGTAATTGAACATTAAACCTAAATAAATCATTGTCTATGCCTTCCAGAAAAAGAAGCTAAATGTATTAATTCGGCAAAGAAATCACTCATCACTGTGAGCCTCTTTCCATTTAAAATCAATAGCCAGGAAATAGAGTAATTAAACTTGTTATAAAAAGAGAAATCAACAAGACATATGATCGGAGTCTCAAATAATTTAGACATTTTTTAAACCAAATTTTAAAATGAATAGTTGTAATATATGATGTTGTACTTTTTACACAATCTCAGCACTAGCCAGGTGATGTTTTGAGAAGAGGTTTAAAGGAAAACTCTAAACACCATAACAACTTAATTGCAATGTAGTTTTTTATGATGCAAGGAGATCATAACCAGAAGAGGTTAAAACATTTATGAAGTCAGCACGTTTGAGCTCCATCACTCTGTCACTGCAATTCCATTGTGATAAAGTTGTTATGGTACGCAGAGTGGTCAGAGTCCCTCTCTCAGCAGGATTTAAAGTGACACACATTTTTTTTAATTATAGGGTATGTATTTAAAAATATCTTGCTGTTATTTTCATTTCTATTGGTAGTCTACTTCTTTACTTGCTAGCTATACATGAGTTTATTCTGTTGAAAATTAACCAGTGTATAAATTTAAACTGTAAATTGACGTGGTACGTGGAAAAATAACCACATTCTTTAATTTTTTAATTTCCCATTGGCCAATGATCCTTTGCCATTTTACCTTATCAGGAGATGATAGCATAATGTTATTAATTGGGGCAATATTATTACTCCTTACTGCTTCAGCCATCCAGCAAGTTCTGAGATTAATTTTAGGAAGGTAAATGGTCACAGGGTCTGTACTCTCCAGACTTTAGAAGGTATAGTATATCTTGATTATGTTTTTGGTATCACCTTGGGTAATATTTCAGTGAACCTTGTTGAACTAAGAGTTGTCAACAGAGTTACCTTCAAGAAATGTCTGAAAACTTGACGTTTTGTGAATACAGTCAACCTGGTAACAGGCCCAAACAAGATGTCTACAAATGGCTGTAAAGATCTCTACGTCAGGGAAGAGGGCATTTATGGTGGACACTGAGACATGAATCTCCATAATTCTAGTGTTTCATTTTCACATTTGTTTGATTTTTAGTTGTAAACCATTGCATATTACACATGGTTAAAATCTCTATCAGCAATACCTAACCTTCGACATGCAAAATCTATCATCAACTGGCTGGCGTACAGAGCGTGTTTTCTTTGGGGTGCTACTGTGTATTTGGTAAACTAACTTGTTTTGTATCTACCACTCCAGATGTACTGTTCCGAACAAAACTACTATCCTTTCAAACGGGGCAGGAAGTGTAGCTCAGTTCAGCTTTGAGGCATTCCGCTTTGTGCAGACTAGTAATCAAAAAACATCCACAATTTATCTACATTGCATCATAAGGCTGTGTTCACCTGACGAGTGTGCAGAGTACGCGGTGAGTGTTTGAAATAAGTTAAAAGATATAAAGTTTGATTACTAGCAGATTATCTATTTACACCAGTCGTTAAAGTCGTTAAAACAGCTGTCACAAAATTTTCTTTTCTTGTTTTTTTTAAAAAAGTTTTCTTTATTTAATGAAAGTTAATATGTTTTTAAAAGAGATATATTGATTTTTTTATTGATATTTTTAGCCCATTTTGTGTTGCTCCCCTCTATTGTTTGATTGAATGTGCTTAGCAATTCACAGGGAACTGACCTGAGCGTCGGCCAGTGCACTCTGTGCGTCTACGTAGATAGTTGTGTATTGATGTTATTAGGTTTTCCTGGGTGTAGCCATTAAAAACATAAATACGTCACTCTTTTAACAAATAGACTTGTGGAAGCTCATCAAGACGCAAAAGAGCAGCAGATACAAGAGTTGCCACTGCTCAAGGAACTACTGACCCAGTCACAGTGTCTGCTGGTCCCATATATACGACTGATACAGGTAAGGGCATGAGTCATATTTACCTAATTTACTTGTTTAATGCATGTTCAGGTGAGTGCAGCCCTCAGGGTTTCATACATATATAATACACACCAGATTCATCGAGAATGCAATGCTATAAACTATAAATAAAATAACGGTTACAAGGGGAGGGATTGCAAAAGCTGCAGACAAGAGAACTGCAGCTGTTTTTAGATATAACTCCAATGAAAATAATCATAATTAGGAAAACATCTTCAGCTTTCTTCACTTACTAACCTTGTGTTGTTATCTTTCAGTGGCAGTTTCTCCACTGAGTTCAAGTCAGTCTGGCAGTAAGTATCATATCACTGTTACCTCTACGTATCAGATCACTGTTACCTCTAAGTATCAGATCACTGTTACCTCTAAGTATCAGATCACTGTTACCTCTAAGTATCAGATCACTGTTACCTCTAAGTATCAGATCACTGTTACCTCTAAGTATCAGATCACTGTTACCTCTAAGTATCAGATCACTGTTACCTCTAAGTATCAGATCACTGTTACCTCTAACTATCAGATCACTGTTACCTCTAACTATCAGATCACTGTTACCTCTAAGTATCAGATCACTGTTACCTCTAAGTATCAGATCACTGTTACCTCTAAGTATCAGATCACTGTTACCTCTAAGTATCAGATCACTGTTACCTCTAAGTATCAGATCACTGTTACCTCTAACTATCAGATCACTGTTACCTCTAACTATCAGATCACTGTTACCTCTAAGTATCAGATCACTGTTACCTCTAAGTATCAGATCACTGTTACCTCTAAGTATCAGATCACTGTTACCTCTAAGTATCAGATCACTGTTACCTCTAAGTATCAGATCACTGTTACCTCTAAGTATCAGATCACTGTTACCTCTAAGTATCAGATCACTGTTGCCTCTAAGTATCAGATCACTGTTACCTCTAAGTATCAGATCACTGTTACCTCTAAGTATCAGATCATTGTTGCCTCTAAGTATCAGATCACTGTTGCCTCTAAGTATCAGATCACTGTTACCTCTAAGTATCAGATCACTGTTACCTCTAAGTATCAGATCACTGTTGCCTCTAAGTATCAGATCACTGTTGCCTCTAAGTATCAGATCACTGTTACCTCTAAGTATCAGATCACTGTTGCCTCTAAGTATCAGATCACTGTTACTTCTAACTATCAGATCACTGTTGCCTCTAAGTATCAGATCACTGTTACCTCTAAGTATCAGATCACTGTTACCTCTAAGTATCAGATCACTGTTACCTCTAAGTATCAGATCACTGTTACCTCTAAGTATCAGATCACTGTTACCTCTAAGTATCAGATCACTGTTACCTCTAAGTATCAGATCAATTTTGCCTCTAAGTATCAGATCACTGTTACCTTTAAGTATCAGATCACTTTTGCCTCTAAGTATCAGATCACTGTTACCTCTAAGTATCAGATCACTGTTACCTCTAAGTATCAGATCACTGTTACCTGTAAGTATCAGATCACTTTTACCTCTAAGAATCAGATCACTGTTACCTCTAAGTATCAGATCACTGTTACCTGTATCAGATCACTTTTACCTCTAAGTATCAGATCACTGTTACCTGTATCAGATCACTGTTGCCTCTAAGTATCAGATCACTGTTACCTCTAAGTATCAGATCACTGTTACCTCTAAGTATCAGATCACTGTTACCTCTAAGTATCAGATCACTGTTACCTCTAACTATCAGATCACTGTTACCTCTAAGTATCAGATCACTGTTACCTCTAAGTATCAGATCACTGTTACCTCTAAGTATCAGATCACTGTTACCTCTAAGTATCAGATCACTGTTACCTCTAAGTATCAGATCAATTTTGCCTCTAAGTATCAGATCACTGTTACCTTTAACTATCAGATCACTGTTGCCTCTAAGTATCAGATCACTGTTACCTCTAAGTATCAGATCACTGTTGCCTCTAAGTATCAGATCACTGTTACCTCTAAGTATCAGATCACTGTTACCTCTAAGTATCAGATCACTGTTACCTCTAAGTATCAGATCACTGTTACCTCTAAGTATCAGATCACTGTTACCTCTAAGTATCAGATCACTGTTACCTCTAAGTATCAGATCACTGTTAACTCTAAGTATCAGATCACTGTTACCTCCAAGTATCAGATCACTGTTACCTCTAAGTATCAGATCACTGTTAACTCTAAGTATCAGATCACTGTTACCTCCAAGTATCAGATCACTGTTACCTCTAAGTATCAGATCACTGTTACCTCTAAGTATCAGATCACTGTTACCTCTAAGTATCAGATCACTGTTACCTCTAAGTATCAGATCACTGTTACCTCTAAGTATCAGATCACTGTTACCTCTAAGTATCAGATCACTGTTGCCTCTAAGTATCAGATCACTGTTGCCTCTAAGTATCAGATCACTGTTGCCTCTAACTATAAGATCACTGTTGCCTCTAAGTATCAGATCACTGTTGCCACTAAGTCTCAGATCACTGTTACCTTTAACTATCAGATCACTGTTGCCTCTAAGTGTCAGATCACTGTTACCTCTAAGTATCAGATCACTGTTGCCTCTAAGTATCAGATCACTGTTACCTCTAAGTATCAGATCACTGTTACCTCTAAGTATCAGATCACTGTTGCCTCTAAGTATCAGATCACTGTTACCTCTAAGTATCAGATCACTGTTACCTCTAAGTATCAGATCACTGTTACCTCTAAGTATCAGATCACTGTTACCTCTAAGTATCAGATCACTGTTACCTCTAAGTATCAGATCACTTTTACCTCTAAGTATCAGATCACTGTTACCTGTAAGTATCAGATCACTGTTGCCTCTAAGTATCAGATCACTGTTGCCTCTAAGTATCAGATCACTGTTACCTCTAAGTATCAGATCACTGTTACCTCTAAGTATCAGATCACTGTTGCCTCTAAGTATCAGATCACTGTTACTTCTAAGTATCAGATCACTGTTACCTCTAACTATCAGATCACTGTTACCTCTAAGTATCAGATCACTGTTGCCTCTAAGTATCAGATCACTGTTACCTCTAAGTATCAGATCACTGTTACCTCTAACTATCAGATCACTGTTACCTCTAAGTATCAGATCACTGTTGCCTGTATCCTCTTATATTTTGAGGATCATACCAACCTCACAACATAGTCTGAAATACTTCAAGGAGTCATAGAGAGAATGGCTTCAAGTTTTAGCCCAAAGTAGCCAATCTCAATGCATAGATGACTTGGAGAATTTTTCAATTTTTGGCTATTTTGACCTTAAATTTAAAATTCATTTTGGAATTCCCTTTAAGTTCTTGACCATTCTAACTTTAATGAATGCCCCTGTGAGTTTTTACTTTGTACTGCCTGGGTTACTTTACTGTAACTGATGATAATTGTTTCTTTCAGGTTTGGAAGGAGCAAAACAGCTTGAGGGTACCCTGACTGGACTAATTGTTGGAATAATCATCGCTGCTATATTGGGAGCCGCTCTCATGTTTGCCAGTGTGCTACTGTTTAAAATGTATCGTCTGAAAGCATCCAAGGATCAGAAGAATGGCGTTGACAACTTTGCATTCAATGGAAAATAGAATTCCACTGCAATAAAAATCATAAAGTGATATATTTTTACTTAATCATTCTTACTGAGTATTTTAATCAGAAAAATACTTACTTGATCTGCACTTTAAAAATAATATAGTATTTAATATATAAAATGGTAAACTAATCTGTATCTGTTGATAGATTGTAAATATATACGGTAATTGTTTAAAAAATGCAATTTTATAAAAATTCCAAGATTATGATTCTGTTTATTTTCTCATGAAATCAAAAATAAAGAACAGGCAATTAATGGTGTCTTAATTTTATTAATAACCTAAAAAAAAAAATTTGAGGTGTGAATAAGCCTTTAGAGCATAAGCAATAGTGAAAAGCAGAGTTAATACAAACATTACTATTTATGTCATTTCTATGTATATATTTCCAATTCTATCTATAAATCCATTTTAAATTCAAGAGAAACAAGAAACTGGAGTTGTGCATTTAAAAAAAAATAAAAAATGGCGATAATATATTAATAATGCAAAAATAACATTTTTTTTCAAATCTTTTCAATAGAAAACATTTAACTAGAAAGCTATGAGGAAGGCAATACTACATGCACAGGCTGTGTTTCGGGTCTAGGGCAAGCTCTGCTTCTTCACACAATAACAAGGCAGCAAAGAGCAGGAGTGAGCTAGTTTATTGCTATATTAAATTGAATAGAATTAAGGAAAAATGACGCAATGAACATATGCACTTATAGTGCTTGACATTTACTTATAAAATAAACAGTAGAATAGTAGTGCCACAACATGACTTGAACTGTATATGTTTGGAAATACTTAAAGGGAAACTGTAGTCGCCAGAACAAATACAGCTTAACGCAGTTGTTCTGGTTAGTATAGTGAGTCCCTGCAGGCTTTTTTTTCCCAGAGAAAAGGCAGTGTTTACTTTGCTGCCTAGAGACACTTCCAGTGGCAGTCACTCAGAGGGCCTCTTGAGGTGGTTCCTGGGACAGTGTTGCACAGTGTGCATTACTAATGTTCAGCGCCTCCACACTCTGCACAGAGACAATGAACTTTCCCTATATAGATGCATTGAGTCAAATAGACTTTTTACTCAATAAAGCTAAAATGTGTGTTTAAAACTACAGGGTCAGCCCAACCCATCCTTCCTAGCCCCTAGTGGGAGAAACACACAGTACACAATCCCGACAAGGAGAAGGCGTATACAGCACTAGCCCCACCCCCCTGCTTCTCCCCAATCCCTTTGGTCAAAATCTACCACAACGCAAACAAATAAGCAACCACTGAGCACACAAACCAACACAATATCCCGGAGGCCCTACGCAAAAACAGCAAAAAACACCTGTCACATCATGCACTGCTCGATCAGATCCGTGGGGGAAAAGGTAGGCTACCTACTGGTATAGCCGGGGGGCTTATACCAAATAGCCGAACACAGACAACTTCAGGGGGCGAAAAGAACCCTCCCCCCCAGCCCCACACAAAGACCCACAAGGAACCACCGGTGGTTTAACTACATGGCACAAGAAAGATATGCAATGTTGTGAGATGTATCGTTTTTTACTTTCTGTACAACAAACATTAATACAACTGTAAGGCTATTTTTTTTTTTCTTGTTTTCTCTTTTTTCCTTTCCGTAAAACTGGAAATAACATAAATAAAGTATTTATTTAAAAAAAAAAAAAAAAAACACTATATAAACACTAAGGGTCAGGAATATGTTTGTATTTCTCACCCTATAGCTTGCCTTTAAAGAATTCTGACATTTTCTTATCTAAAACAGATGACCTGAGTCCACGCAAACAATAACTTCACAGTCTGCAGTTTATAATTTCTAAGTGAACTTCAAATCCTTAATGGGTTATTCACAAATGTAGAAATAGTTAGCAATTCTAAGTTAATTTAATTGGAATTTCATTTTTTTTTTAACCAAACTGGCTGACCTGGAGAATACTCCCATTTGAAATTCACTTTTAATTCCTAACAAGTCTCACTTTAGTGAATAACTGTTCGATTATTAGTTAATTCGACATCTGATAGAACTGGTGATGGCTGACTTTGTGATAAATTTAACGGTAAGTAATCATGGATTGCTGCCCCCCGTGTTCTCCTAAATAAGTTTGGAAAACGTCCAATGTCCATTCTTTGTAGTGAAGTGGTAGATATTACCTTGATATAAGATGTGCCCTATCTGTATGAAAACTAAGTGGCCAAACGCTGCTTTACAATAGGACATTATGCCAGAGGAAACATCTTTTGTTCTGAGTACAATGTGAGGCTGTGAGAAAGTACTCCCTTATCCAAAGGACTGTTGACAAGCTCAGTTACTGATAGAAAACTGAAATTTTGCACATAGATATTTACAAAGTTACCAACAAAAGCAATGCCAGGGATTTACTAGAGTCTGTGCTGAGAGTTGTGGATAGAACGCTGTTTGTTTGTTTGGAACAGTTTTATGTAAAGGTTGTAAGGAGTACTTTCACAACAAACACAACAAATACAATTTTACCTTACAACAAAGTAGCAGACACAGAGGCACAGGCACCTAAAGGTTACAATACAAAGAAACAAACAAAAAAAGCTACACAGTAATAGAAAGCGCCGTGACAAGTCAAATCTTCCTGACAGCCATTAGAGGTGCTTAATCCTCCAGAACAGAGTCAATCTCAGTATTTCAATCAAACACTGTTGATAGCAGCAATTAATTGAAGGAGAGCAGCATTTAGCCGCACATGCATTTCTCCAATCCAATGCTTCTCAATGAGAAGCACCGGATGGGATGAGATAGCGGAAGACATGAGCAGGCACGCTGGTGTCTTTGCAGTAGATGTGGGCTGCTGTAGTGGAGGAATGTCGGTACTGACATGAGATTAGTAAATTTCATTATCTTAAAATGTACCTAGTAAAGTAGTTGAACAGTAACTGCTAGTGTAAAACAAATATTGTTATTTTCTGGATGACAGGTTCCCTTTAACTGATGGCTAACTTATAGTTTGTTACTGGGATAAACAAAAATGCTCGAAGGGTGAGGATTCATTGTCATGTGCATTCAATCTTGAAACGTATCAGGTAGGTTTACTTTGGATGTTTTCATTCTTGTTTTGTTAATTCAACGTTAATAAGACACAGGAGGTTCCTGCAGGCTGCAGGAAATGAACTAAACAGGAGTTTAGACATTCTAAATTAAACACACTGTGCAATAAAGAAAGTTTAAAAATTAGACCTCTCCTTACAGGAAGTGTATAGTCAGACTTTGTATGTCACAGACATGGGAGGTGTGGCTAGTGCTGAAGGAAAGTGATTTAACATCTAAAATCCATACTAATGACCAGTGAGACTGCAGGGACATGATCTGGACACCACTTCATTAAGAAAAAGTTGTTTTGCTGCTAAAAGTATCCATAAGGGGCATAACGTTCTCTCCTGTGTAAAGAACTGAACAATTCAAGACTTTAAATCAATGCATTTCTTTTTTTTTTCTTTTTCCAATCTTTATTTTTCGTTTTCCGTAGTACATGTAGATTGAGAAACGCAAGTACAAGATAACATTATCAATAGGCATTAATACATTAGTATTTCTCCAACACCAGTAGGCGGACATTAGGGGGCAAGCTTTTTGGGGCAATAAAGATAAAGAAGGAGAGTTGGGGCGGGTGAATCAACAGCTGCGTGGGCTGCATAATCATTTGTAGGGTTGGTGGTGGAAGCATAAGCATACAGTGTTGAACTTGGGATCAGCCTGTGGTGCAATCGCGGTTCCCCAGCGCTTTGTTGGCGTATCGAGGGTATATGGCTTATTTTTTAAAGACAATTAGAGTTTTAATTTTGTTCAGCGCAGGAGTGAATCAATGCATTTCTATGAGAAAAGTTCAGTGTCTCAATGCAGAGGGTGGAGACACTGAATGTCAGTCACACTGTGCAGCACTGCCCCAGGAAGCCCCTCTAGCAGTCATCTGAGGAGCGGCCAGTGGAGTTATCCCAAGGCTGTAATGTAAGCCCTGCAATTTCTCTGACAACACAGTCTTTACAGCAAAATGTCTCCAGGGAATGATTATTCTCACCAGAACAAATACAATAATCTGTAGTTGTTCTGGTGACTATAGTGTCCCTTTAAAGAACACTAGAATAAAAAAAGCCAAAGCCGAAACGTCAAAGGAAGAAACTAGACCAATTAAAAAAACCAAGAAATGAAAACCTTTTATTCGAACAACTATGTTAAGGTGCTTTAAATATATATATATTTTAGGATTTGACTTTAGTTCTCCATTAGACAGCAATAGAACTTTTTAATAACTTTTCACAGCAATATAATCCTTTTTACAGGATGTTATACAAGGTTTGTCTGTTTATCAATTTCATTTTCTAAACGCTCTATTTTTTTCCTTGTGCATTCCTTTTCAAGTGAAATCATTTGAAAATAGCAAAGCATCTCGTCTTCTTCTTTATGCTCTCTGCGTAAATCAACTTCTTTTTCCATTATTTTCATTAGTTCGAAATTCAGCCGGTCCAACTCCTCCTCAATGTGTTGTTTAGTAAAATTCTCAGTGAATCTTTCTTCATTTTCAGGAACACTAATTGGAGCACAAAACATGTAAAATGGGCAGAATAGTGTATTTATCTGTCTGTCCGTCCATCCATCCATAAATCAATCTATCCATCCATCCATCCTTCCACACAGAAGATTAGTGTTCAAACTCAAGGAAATCGGTCTAGATGAAAATGCTTGTTCTTGGGTAGAACATTGGCTTAAAAACAGAGTACAAAGAGTTGTCGTTAATGGTAAATTTTCAAGCTGGACAGAGGTGGCAAGTGGTATCCCTCAGGGGTCTGTTCTGGGACCCCTTCTATTTAACATGTTTATAAATGATCTTGAAGACAGCATTGAAAGTCATGTTTCAGTGTATGCAGATGACACAAAACTTTGTAAAATGATACAATGTGAGCAAGATATTACTTTGCTGCAGAGGGATTTAGATAGACTGGAGGACTGGGCACTCAAATGGCAGATGAAATTTAATGTTGAAAAATGCAAAGTTATGCACTTCGGCGTAAATAATACACAAGCAACGTATACCCTTAATGGAAGCGAATTAGGGATAACAACACACGAAAAGGACTTGGGAATTGTTATAGACAAAAAACTATGCAACAATGTGCAATGTCAATCAGCAGTGGCCAAGGCCAGTAAGGTATTGTCATGCATGAAAAAGGGCATACATTCTCGGGACGAGAATATCATTTTGTCTCTTTATAAATCACTGGTAAGACCACACATTGAATATGCTGTGCAATTTTGGGCACCTGTTCTAAAGAAGGATATTATGGCACTAGAAAAAGTGCAGAGGCGGGTTACTACATTAATAAAAGGAATGGAACATATCAGCTATGAAGAAAGGTTAACAAATTTAAACCTATTTAGTTTAGAAAAACGTCGCCTGAGAGGGGATATGATAACATTATACAAATATATTCGGGGCCAATACAAACCATTGTGTTGAAATCTATTCACAAACCGGACTTTACATAGGACACGAGGTCATGCGTTTAGACTAGAAGAAAGAAGATTTCGTCTATGGCAAAGGAAAGTTTTTTTTACTGTAAGAACAATCAGGATGTGGAATTCTCTGCCTGAAGAAGTGGTTTTATCAGAGTCCATACAGATGTTCAAACAGCTACTAGATGCATACTTGCAAAAACAGAATATTCAAGGATATAATCTTTCAATGTAGGGTAATTACTGCTTGATCCAAGGATAAATCTGACTACCATTCTGGGGTCAAGAAGGAATTTTTTTCCTAGCTTGTTGCAAAATTGGAAGTGCTTCAAACTGGGTTTTTTGCCTTCTTTTGTATCAACAGCAAAAAACATATGTGAGGAAGGCTGAACTTGATGGACGCAAGTCTCTTTTCAACTATGTAACTATGTAACTATATCTATCCATCCTTCCATCTTTCCATAAATCTATCTATCCATCCATCCATCCATCCTTCCATAAATCTACCTATCCATCCTTCCATAAATCTATCTATCCATCCATCCTTCCATAAATCTATCTATCCATCCATCCTTCCATAAATCTATCTATCCATCCATCCTTCCATAAATCTATCTATCCATCCATCCTTCCATAAATCTACCTATCCATCCATCCTTCCATAAATCTATCTATCCATCCATCCTTCCATAAATCTATCCATTTATCCATCCACCCATCCTTCCATAAATCTATCTATCAATCCATCCATCCACCCTTCCATAAATCTATCTATCCATCCATCCATCCATCTATCCATTAATCCATCTATCCATCCATCCATCCATCCTTCCATCCTTCCATAAATCTATCGATCCATCCATCCATCAATCCATCAATCCATCCATCCATCCTTCCATCCTTCCATAAATCTATCCATCCATCCAATAAGAACAGCAAAAATAATTATATCGATGGTAACGATGGCAATGATTTCAAAATATCTTGTATCAAATGGCAAACAAGGTAGCACATATACAAGCACGGTAAACACATATAGAGATAATTGTGGCTGCACCTTTTGTTGATAATGGAATAACGTTAAAAACTGCCTTATTATACTTGAATGATTAAATTTTCCTTATTTAAAAAAATAAAAAAGAATACCTGGGAATATCTTTAAAGTTCTTATTGAAGAAGCGTCTCTTTCTCTCACCCAGCATATTTCTGAGTAATATTTCAATTTTGCATGTATTCAACAATTCATCACTCTTATCAAAAGCCTGTTTGGAAAAAAAATAGATTTACATATGGATGATCACACAATTTTATTAAGGGACACGGAGGCGAGTATTAGGTTTTATCTCTTTATTTATTTATGTATTTATTATAGGAATAAAGAAAGAGATAAAGCATAATACTCGCCTCCGTGTCCATAATAAAATCATGACTTTACGTCATGTAATTAGTTAAATCTGGTAATTATCTAACTGATTGTGGACCTGTCTGAAAATCCTAAAATATATTTTACTATATGATGATACGGGCTTTAGAATTGTTGGGAATTCAAAGTAAATTTCAAATTGAAGTGGTCTTGAGTGTCCCTTCAAGTTGTGTAGCCTGGGAACTGTTATGTTTGGTGGACAGAGGATATGCACAAACTGCAGATAGATGTCTATAAGCTGTAATTACATTTACTCGTTTTTCTAGTCAGTTTGAACGTGAGCGATGAAAAGAAAAGTTTCGTTTAAAAGAACACTATAGTCACCTAAACAACTCTAGCTTAATGAAGCAGTTTTAGTGTATAGATCATGCCTCTCAGGTTTCACTGCTCAATTCACTGCCATTTAGGAGTTAAATCACTTTTTTTCTGTTTATGCAGCCCTTGCCACACCTCCCCTGGCTATGATTGACAGAGCCTGCATGAAAAAAACTAGTTTCACTTTCAATCAGATGTAATTTACCTTAAACTATTTTATCTCTTGCTCTTGAACTTTAATCACATACAGGATACTCTTGCAGGGTCTAACAAGCTATTAACATAGCAGGGGATAAGAAAATCTAAATTAAATAGAACTTGAAATAAAGGAAGGATAAACATTAGATGACTCTTTACAGGAAGTGTTTATGAAGGCTGTGCAAGTCCCATGCAAAGAGGTGTGACTAGGGTTCATAAACAAAGTGATTTAACTCCTAAATGGCAGAGAATTGAACAGCGAGGCTGCAGGGGCATGTTCTATACACCAAAACTGTTTCATTAAGCTAACGTCGTTTTGGTGACTATAGTGTCCCTTTAAGATAACAAGGTTACTTTCCTTATATTCTTACATACCTTTTTAAAACCAGGCTTTCCTTTAGTTTTTAATCTTGAGAAACATGGATTAAAAAGGAGATCTGTGTGCATTCCTTCATGAACTTGTGAAGCTGTCATATTGTCTTGTTCAGAAGGTAATGACAGGATTCTGCTGAAGAAGCCATCACTAAAGCAGATCTTTATTGCCTACAGAGAGGATCAGAAGTCAATATATACTTGGTCGCCAAGCTGTGGTACACATCGAAGGTCATATATAAGGGAGTTGTAGAAGACAGTCCATGCGAACTATGCACTTGCGTAATCTAGTAACTAACTTGGCACTTAAAAAGAAACAAATTAAAAAAAAATAATGATAATTTCTAAATTAATATCGTTTACACTGTTATAAAAGTAGATATACATGAACTCACTTGCAACTTCAGATACCAGTGAATTCTCTATTTACGCTATTCCAACTGAAGATACTTAGCTACGGGGTATTTGGTTGGACAAATATTTGTCATTGAATCTTTGTGTTCACAAGGTAATGTATTAACAATGTATGGTAATGTGGATAAGAGTTCCCAATATTAAGTGATAACACTCAACCCAAATAACCTTTGTGATATACCTGGTAATAAACCCTTAGGAAGGAGGTGTGGGAGTCATCGCCGAAGTCCTCACAAGCAATGTGGGATATGCAATGAACAATCAATAAAATGAAACTCCCGATTGACTTTAGATATTCGTGGGCAACATAAAGTTTGCTTTCCGAGGTCTGTAAATGAAACAGTACAAACAGTAAAGTACATAAAGAATATTTACAACGCTTCAGTAAGACTTTATGTAAGTAATAATTAGACACGTATGGCATGGTTCTCATTCCCTATTCCTCTTTCTTGATAGAGAAAAATCTCAATGGCAAACCTACCTCTAATTGGCTTACCTGGTAATAAAATGAGTTGACGAAAGCATTTCCTTTGTAGGTGTTTGCAGGTAAGCTAGAGGCAACATGTAAATAGATTTTACCAACCTGTTGATATTCAAGATAGAATGTATCAACTTAAATATTGAGAAATCTATGTTTTTGGTATATTTCAATGGCAGGCTACTATAATAAACGTAACTCCAGATAAAAAGCAAGCATAGTCCCAGGGCTATATATAGTTTATTTCGCCAGACATTGTGCCTAATCTAACTGACATACTCTCAACATTTCTAAATTTAACAGAGTACAGGGCCTGTTTGCCGTATATATACCTTCAAAATTGTCTATGTGTGACACACGAGGTTATCATCCCATACATTTAAATACAACACAGTTATTGAGTCTGAACTACCAATCCACTAAAACCATGTATGCTATTAAAGCGTTATGCCAACCAATAAACAGATTTTAAATTCAAAACAGTTTTGTTCAGATTAATCAGTCCTATACTTGTCCCTCCGCCCACCAAGAAAAAGCTAAAAGTCAATTATGAATAAAGTTAAAATGACCTCTTTTCTGTTGGAGTTTGGATATATTTCTCCTTGGTGGGGACCATACAAGTGCCATGGATTGAGCAAAACCCCATTTTGCTCTCCCTCTGTGAGTACTGCTCCTATCTTGTTTTAATATTTTACGTTTTTTTTAGCTGTGTACACTATATATTTATTTTTCTTTTCAAATTACAAATGCTGTGATGGTTTATGCAAAGGTCTTCTAGTGGGCACCAGCTAACCTGCCTACCTGAGGTCACCATGCACCTAAGCACCTTATTGAAGAAGAGACCAGCCACCCAGGAGCTACATAGTAGAGCTACACTCAGTAAGTGTAAACAGTACACTATATATTGTTGTATTCGTTCTCATTTTATATATTCAACTACCACTGAGACTATTTCTACCTCTGAGATCACACCAAAGCACTACCCCCTCTTTCTACCATACCCAAAATTGCCTCAGTTTCACCATTGAGGCCAATTTCCCCCTGCAGCTCGATCCCCCTCAACTGACGTCACTCTTCCATGCCATGCTATATTTGCTGGCATCAGACACCAAATTTGCACAGAATTCACATGAGACCTCTTGTTCTTGGTTGGTTAATGACGCACAATGATGCTGAAGCTCCCGCAGTAAATTTAGCACTGTAGGATTTAGCACTGTATGTGAATTTTTTTAAAATGATTTTTTTTTAAATGAAATGCTGCATATACCAACACTAAGCCCCATGATCCCCCATGATCAAATCAGTAAAGTGGTCATGGTGCTTGGAGTAACCCTTTAAAGACCATTTATAAATGGTTTAGATTCCTCCTTCAGTCCAATGTAAATGTTTCCACTGGAATAAAGTAAACAAATCCTAAAATTTGTATTTAACTTTTATAACTATTCATATACAGCCAAAATTTAAATTAGTTTCAAAGTTAAAAAGCCTAGATTATCTGCTTCTAGAAGAAAGTGGGGGTCGTTCCATTGAGTAAGTAGACTGTGTGCAGACATGTATTCACATAGGTCATACATTTAACCAGTGTCTAGAAATTATACCCTCTGGAATATCAGAAACATTGCCGAAGTATTAGTATAAAATAGCAATTACTTGGTTCTTTTAAATTTCACATAAACTTTACAATCCTAATTAAAAAAAAATTGTGTGAACATTTTATGTTAGATGTGTTACAAATTAAATTAATATACTGGCACTTAAAGGGAATTGATAAGAAAATCATTGATTCTCCGTTTAATTTACGATTATTGATAAGTTGTCAATTAAGGTAACTGAATCGAGAAATAGGAAATCAATACTTGCATTGAGATGGTTCTCCAGTAATTCCAAGATGTATAAACCATACTGATATATCACAATCTCTCTTGGATTGAGATCTTCTTGATTCATAACGATTAATTCCCCTTTGGGTGTTAACTGCAAATCCTGGATGTCTCTAAACGCATTTCCTAGATTTTGAAAAGAGAACGTATACATGGATAATTTTGTAATTTGGTAAATATTGTATATATTATTTATGATAAAAAGGTAAAAGGTAATTCAACAAAAATAATCTACATATATAACAATCAAATTAAATGTAACTTGGGGGCGGGGATGACGACGTGACGTCACGCAGGGAGTGTAGCGTGCACGCCGCCGCGATGAGCTGAGCTGGAGTCCCACGAGGGTATGAGGGAGACACCGTCCGTATGAGAGTGTGGCTGCTTACCTCGACGAGCACGACGAGTGTTTACCCCGACAGATCCCGTTATTGACTGCCAGATGAGTATGCCGCCCCGACCCGTAATACCGGAGAGACAGCCGATGATGCTTTTTGACGCCAGGCTCCTACTATCAATCTCCTAAGCCTACCACCACCTATCTCCCTCCGCTTTTACTTCCAAGACAACTCAGGTGAAAACCCCTCGGGGTATCTGACATTGGGGAGGCAAGAATTTAATAACCAAAAGAAAAAAAAATCTATAAAGGGGGGGTGGAAACGCTCCGGTAGATGGAGGTGGGAGCAACTTTATTAATGGCTTAATAATTACTTTTGGAACGAATTGTTGTGAAGTGGAGGGTAGGCCGAAAGGACCTTTTCCCTTTTTTTTTTCTCTCCCTGCTCTCCCTGCTTATCCCCCCTGGGGGAAGATGAGAAGCCAGGTTGAGAGCTATGAGAATTTAATCAGAATTGTGAACGAACTTGAATTAAGTACAATCTCTCAGGGCAGCCCTTAAACGGTGTATGCAAGGAAGCTACTGTTAAAATCAGGTTAGCCTAAATATTAAGAACTAGGCATTGATTTGAATGTAAGCCTATACTCGAGAAGTGGCAATACTATCTGACTGGTAAAAGACAGCCGACTGACTTTGTTTTTTTTTTTTTTTTCTTTGGATGAGAAGGCATTATAACATCGGCCCAGTACCCTCCCTGAAGGGAAATAAGACTGAGAAGGGAGTTGCAGCACTTGCAGGGGGGAAGGAAGGAAGGAAATCCTGATAAGAATAAAAAAAGGGAAAAGAAGAGAAAAGTGTCCCACTTAACTGAGGGGAAAAAAGGACTAGAGAAATGACGACAAGGAAAACGGCAGAGCAAAGACAAGACCCAAAGCTTCCCCCAAAAAAAGACCGTGAAAAGAAGGAAAAGCAAGAAAGGAGACTTTCACATTTTTTCAATGCAACAGGAGACAAAAGCTCAATAGAAAACTCCTCGGTATCAACGCCAAGCAAAATGATATTAAGTAAGCCAATGGGAGACCCTAATGAGAAAGACCCACAGGAATGCTCAGAAGAACAAATGATAACCCCAGCGTATTTAAAAGAGTGTTTAAATCTACAGTTGGAACAAATAAAACTAGAAATGCAGGGGAGTTTTGCAAACTTAAAGCAAGACATAGCATCAATGGGTCAAAAGGTCACAGTCAACGAACAAAAAATAGAAAACCTGGAATTCCTCCTTCAGAAGCAAAAAGAGACCATTGAGAAACAACAAGCGATGTTAAACGATCTACAGGAGAGATCTACTAACTTGGAGGATAGAGGAAGAAGAAACAATCTAAGAATAAGAAATATCTCGGAATCTATTTCACAAGAAAATTTGGGAAATTACCTTATGGAGTTTTTTAAAGCTCTTAAAATTCATATTGATGATAAAATGGATTTCCTTGAGAGATCACATCGCCTATATAAACCAAGAACACTTCCGGATGATCTTCCAAGAGACATAATTATCGCCTGTCATTCTTACTCCTTCAGAGAAAAAATTCTAAAAGCAGCAAGACAAACAGAAAGAGAACAAGGAAAATTTAAGGACATAAAGGTTTTCCCAGATCTCTCTTTCCAGACAAGGAAAGCGAGGAAACTCTTTTTTCCAGCTACTTTACGTTTAAGAGAAAAAAATTTAAAATATAGATGGGGATTTCCCACCAAACTTATAGTCTCCAAAGACGGGATCACGCATACATTTGATTCACTTGAAAATGCAACTAATTGGTTGGAAAATATAGTTTAATTAGGGAGAGAATTGAAATCAGTTGGTCGACAAGGTCAATTCAGGATGGAGTTTGAAATGGTTTTTGTGAATCACAATGGGAAAAGAGTGCATAGGGTATGGGGGAAAAAGAACACAATATGGGGGAAAATTAAGTGGAAATTAAGTTAAAAGACACATTAATAATGACACTTATTCCTCACGGAGAATATATTAAAGTATTTAGGAATGGTTAATTTTGTAGGACGGAGTTGCACTTTAACAAAAAAGGGGAATAAGGGGGGGGGAAAGGAAGGAAAGGAAAGGGAAAGGGAGGGGAAAAAAAAAAAAAAAAAAAAAAAAACTAAGAGAGAGTAACTAGGGATAGGTAGAGTAATAGATAAAATCACATTTACACAAGAGGATTAATTTTTGACGTGAGAACAAGGGGGGTAAAATTAATATGAATTAAATGGAAGAGACACTCACGTAACACTGGGCTAATTTAAAAGAGGAAGAGGCTATCCACAAGAATTTATTATTGAATAATATTAAAAATAAAATTTAGAGTACAAATATAGACAAGGGGTCCACAAGAAGATAAATTAGAATCGTAATTATATCTAGATAGTAGTAATAGTACTTTTTGTTAAGGGTGGTAGGGAACACGACAGAGGGTGGAGACTAAAGTGCGGGAGAGACTGACTTATAGATGGGGAATCCCAATCGGGAAGAACTAAAAATCGTGTAAAGTTTGTCTATTAGAGGGAAGTTGGGGTCACTGTTGAAGCATTTTAGAAGGTGGGAAAACGAAGTAGTATACGGGGACGATTACAGTTCAGCTCTTAATTTTTCCTTGTCTAGGAGTCATCCTGATGAGGACTAGATTCCATTCAGGTTTTTTTTCCTTTTTGGTTCTAAACCCAGAGGTTATTACCCAGGGTTATCAGTATGAATGCCCCTCAGATATGAGGGGAAGAGGTATGAATGGTGCTGTATGTGTGGTAGGGGCAGGGGCTTGTTATCAGATAAGGATTGTTATTAAATTCAGCTCCAATAAGAATATAAACAATGGACTTGGGGCAGTGTACAAGAGGATAAAAAGAGAGAATGGTTAAATTTTTATCGTTAAATGCTCAGGGTTTAAATTCTCCCAATAAGAGAGCGATCTTGTTCGACTATATTAAGAAAGAAAAAGCTCAAATAATTTTCTTACAGGAGACGCATTGGAGAAGAGAGGATTGGATAAGATTTATCCCTCAAGGGTTTCCAATAGTGGCATGTGCCTCATTAGACAAGCAGAGGAAAAGAGGGGTAGCCATTATGTTAACTGAGGATATTGATGCTAAAATTATTTACCAAGAAAAAGATGAGGAAGCCAGATTTATTATAATGATAATTAAAATTCAAACAGAAATCTATACACTAGTTAATGTTTATGCGCCTAATAACCCCTCAAATAAGTACTTTTATGATCTTCTGGACAAAGTAGAAAAAATAAAACAGGGAAAATTACTTCTATCGGGGGATTTTAACCGTATATTAGATGTAAATCTTGACAGGAAATCATTAAATCCCGCTGGGCAAAATAAAGCTGCAATAGCTCAGGCAGCACAATTCCAAAAGATAATTAAAAAATATGGCCTACTGGATATTTGGCGGGTGTTCCATCCACTCGAGAGGGATTATACATGCTTCTCCAGATCATATCTCTCATATTCGAGAATTGATCTAATATTGGGCAATGACGCCCTGGCCAATAGCACTAATAAAGTCCTTATAGACGAAGTTACATGGTCAGACCATAACGCTATGATTTTGGAGGTGGATATAGGGAATAACAGGGAAAGAAGAACAAACTGGAGATTAAATGACAACATTCTCTCTAGTAAAGAAAATAGAAAATATATTGAGGAGATGTCAGATAAGTTTTTTCTCGAAAATGAGACTGGAGAGGTGTCGACCCCAGTGATATGGAACACATATAAATGTGTCATAAGAGGGTACTTAATTAAACTAGGTACAATCGAAAAAAAAAAAAAGGGGAAACCTCTGAGGGATCTTTATGTGGATTACTATAAACTATCCAGTGAAAATAAAATCTCTCCAACACAAGAGATCAGTGTAAAAATGCTGTCAGTGCAAAGCCGTATAAATGAACTATTATGGGAGGAGAAAACAAAAACTTTACATTCCTTAAAGATAGATTGGTATTATAAGAGCAATAGGGCAGACAGGCTGCTTACAAATAAATTAAAAAATAAAAAAATAATGAGGAGGATTTATAAAATCGAGACGGGTAAAGAAACGTTATTATGCCCCAAAAAGATAGGGTTAGCCTTTAATAATTATTATAGCCGATTATATAACTTAGACCCGGTGGGACAACAACTCCCCTCATCAGAATACTTTATAAAAAGGAAAATGCCAAAAATAACTAGAGAACATCTGAATGAGATAAATAAACCAATAACCTCAGAGGACATTATAGTAGCAATAAATAAGTTACAGATGAATAAAGCCCCTGGCCCTGATGGCTATTCAAATAAATTTTATAAGATATTTAGGGACACTTTATCGGTACGCCTCGCAGGGGTATTTAATTCGATAGTGGAAAATCGGGCTTTTCCCAGTGAGATGCTTCAAGCCAATATAGTCCCAATTCTGAAGCCAGATAAAGATCCAGCCAAATTAGAGAACTATCGACCTATATCTCTTCTGAATGGGGATGTAAAAATCTATGCCTCAATCATAGCAGACCGTTTAAAAATCTGCATTCCTGCTTTGATTCACCAAGACCAGGCTGGATTTATCTCCGGCAGAGCAGCCTCAGGCGGACTTAGGAGAATCTTGGATGTGCATGAAGTAGCGATCAAGAAGAAGGTCTCCCTCCTGACCCTGTCATTGGATGCTGAAAAAGCGTTTGACAGGGTCAGATGGGATTTTCTGGGAGATACACTGAAGTCGTTTGGTATAGTTGGGGCAGTATACGACGCCATAATGGCGTTATATGCAGCTCCCTCTGCCAGGACAATAGGTCCAGGAATAGAAGCAGACTGGTTTAACATTAAGAATGGTACTAGGCAGGGCTGCCCTCTGTCCCCGCTACTCTATGTCTTAACCATTGAGCCTCTGGCAGAAGATATAAGGCAGAACGCGCAGATTAAGGGTTTTTTGTTTAACAATATAGAGCATAAGATTAACCTATATGCGGACGATGTTCTGCTTATGTTGCAGAACCCTAGAACATCAGTCCCGGAATTGATAAAAATATTAGACCAATACAGTAAATATTCAAACTATAAAATTAACACTAATAAGACTACAATAATGGCAACAAATCTAGTAAAAGAGGACAAGGAATATATAAAAACATCTTATGATTTCATCTGGACAAAGAGATATATTTCGTTTCTTGGCATTAAAATACCAAGAAACATAAATAAAGTTATAGAGGTCAATTTTCTCCCTCTCATAAAAAATACTAATAAGATTCTAAAAGAATGGGTTAGCAGAGAGATTTCCTGGATCGGGCGTATAAATACCATCCGTTCATATATTTTGCCTAAGTGGAATTATCTATTTAGAATGGTACCAATACAGGTTCCAAATCCTTGGTTAAAAATGATACAGGCAGCTTTTTCGAAATTTATTTGGAAGGGAAAAAAACCGAGAATAAGCCTCCAGCTACTATCCAAGAAAAGAAAAGATGGGGGTCTAGCTGCCCCAAATATAATAGATTATCATAACGCCTGTATGTTGGCACACACGGTTAATACCCTAAGTACAGACCAAAAGGATCAAGCTTGGTACCAAATTGAGCAATCATTAGTAGAGATAAGTAGTCTGTCTGCTCTGTTCTGGTCAACTAGGAAAAAGGGGGAAAAAAAAAAATTAGTCCGTCCAGAAAACTCAAAGATTATTGATAGCATTTGGAGATTCTGGAATAAAACTAAGAAAAAATGCAAAATAGAATATAGATTATTCCCATTTTTACCTATAGAGGTGATTAAAAGTAACATTGATGACATTAATATTAATGGATGGACACAAAAGGGAATTAAGTATATACAAGAGCTTATTGACACAAAGGAAATAAAGCCATTTAACCAGTTACAATCAGAGTTTGGGATAGACAACAAGGAGATATTTACATATCTAAGAATTAAGTATTATCTGGCGAAATTTTTGGATTTCCAGCACAGTAGAAATATTAGTTCCCTTAAAAAGATTATGGAAAACTATAGCATTAAAGGTCACATCTCCAGATGCTATGAATTTTTAAGGGATTTACAGAAATCCTCGGACTGGAAAGCTAGGATTAAGTGGGAAAAAGATCTACATATTGGGATCCCTGAACAAGACATGATAAATGCCATAGTTAAAGTTAACAAATCGGTACATTGCTTAAATATAGTAGAAAACTTTTATAAACTCCTAAACAGATGGTATATGGTCCCAGTAAAATTGGCTAAAATGTATAAAGATCAGAAATCGGTATGTTGGCGATGTGAGGAAGGCTTGGGAGATTATCTCCATATCTGGTGGAACTGTAAATCTTTAAGTAACATATGGAAGTGTGTATCCCATCAGATTCAAAGTATGGGTCAGAAAGATATACCCTTTACACCACAAAGTTTTCTGTTGCATTTGGGATGGCCTGCTATGCCAAATGAGTTAAGTAAGCTGATAACGCACATTTTACTGGCAGTCAAGATAACAATAGCCAGATATTGGAAAAGAAATAAGGTATTAGAGTGGAGAGAAATTAAAACACAAGCTATATACCAATGCAAAATGGAAACGGGGATAATTCAAGGTAATTCTGTAGGTCTGAAGGAACCCAGCAAATGGGAAAAGTTAGTTGAGAAGTTTACTGCTAGTAAGGATAAGGTATAACGCAGAGTCTTCTAAACCTGCCCCGAAGTGTGTGTATGTTCCCGGAGGAATACCAGCTTTACCGTACTTAATAAAGAGGGTTGAGAACAACCGAAAGGCATTTGCCTGATTCCTCCGGCGGTGTGGATGAGCATGGGATGAGTTTTTATTAACTTCAATCTTTATTTTGGTGTTAAATGGGGACATGGTTTCCCAAACTAGTTTAACAATGGTAAAACTGCTAAATTTTGTTCGTTTTATCCTATTACTACGTTTTTTTAGTAAATTGTTTGTAGGG
Organism: Pelobates fuscus; assembly: GCF_036172605.1. Taxonomy (NCBI): domain Eukaryota; kingdom Metazoa; phylum Chordata; class Amphibia; order Anura; family Pelobatidae; genus Pelobates; species Pelobates fuscus. The sequence continues at coordinate 125,585,165 of NC_086327.1, read as the reverse complement.
AAACATACCCATCGATACAAAGAATAGAAATTGAGGTTATTGTATGTCTTGATAATTGTAATATAAAATTTTTTGAAGAAATAAAAATATATAAAAAAAAAAAAAAAAATTAAATGTAACTTATTGTGTTTCCTATAAAAAAATGTATTTGGTAAATATTGATCAATCATTTTGCTCCAATATTGCCCGGCGCCCATTGCACCATCCTTACAGTGGTTGAATCATGGTCCAAAGGTATTCCTTTTGATATAATTTAACTAAATAATTGAGGTTCTGGTGTAACCAATAAGAAAGTATTAAAAATAGATCACACACACGCTATGACAGATCCCCTTTATATATTGCAACGTGTTCGACAACAATTTGAACAAAATACACAAATCAAAATCATCTGGATATATTTGCTAAGTGGAAATAAATTAAGGAAGAAATAGGCGAACTGGAAAATTCTCTAAGCCGGTTTTACATTCAGTTCAGCTAGTCTGACTTTTCACTTTGAATTCTCACTTTAGTAAATACCCCTGTATATATATATGTGTGTCGTGCGTACGCATGATGCGCATGCTATACATATTACCAGTTCCCACTAGGGATGTGCATGGGCAAAACATTTCAGTTTGGTTTGGCACTACGCCAATTTGGGATTTTGGCAATTCAGGACTAACCTTACCTCCTAACCCCAACCCTACCACTAACCCTAACCCTACCCCTAACCCCAGCCCCTAACCCTACCCCATAACCACTTTGGCAATTCGGTTCGGTTTGGCACTTCCGAAATCCGTGACTTCGGCAGTTCGGTTTGGCACTTCCAAAATTCGGCACTTCGGACATTTGGAATATTCCGAATGTCCGAATTGCCCGAAATTCATCAAAATTCACATTCGGAACATGAGGCAGTCTGAGCTGTAGTCACGATAAACAGACAGAAAAAGTAATAACGTGTATATATATATATATATATATATATATGTATATATATATATATAAGGTCCTGGGATGAGGCACCTGTGACAGGGAGGGGTGCAAAACCAAGGAGCTGGCTAGACTCCCCAATTTACATCTCTATCTCTATCTCTATATATAATATATATATATCCCTTTGATTGGTCAACATAATCTGTCAACTGGATAAAAGTTTTCCCGGTAGTTTTACTTGGGTAAAATCTGCTTTTCAATGTAAGGCAGGGGAAATCACAAAGTTTACAAAAGGTTAGCACTTTTATTGCATCAAAACGGGTAACATAATGTTCATACAGTTTCAGTAACTGAATGTTTCCTTTGTCAAGATAAATGTTATATACAATGACAGAAACAACAAACATTTGGAATTCAAGTATTGAACTCCCAGTAACTAAATGAGTGCACCTGTCTCAGATTCTTACATTACTGCTGAAGAAATGCACTTAAAACACTGTCTAACAGCACGTTTGTACTGTAGCACAGCATGGCTAAGATATACAATATCAATAGAGGCACACAATAAAATACTGTGTAAATACTGTCAGACTTGCTGAGTAGTCAGTTTACAAAATTCGTCCAGCGATCAGCACTGAAATGCTAGCCCCTGCAATCCATATAATTACTACAACGGGGAGTGCCAACATTAATGTATGTTAATCAGTCACTAATAAAAATTAAGTGAATATCATACACAAACTGCACTGTGAAGAATAATTACATTAGTCATTTTTATAAAAAAAAATGCAGGTTTGAAATTACAAAAGTAATTTTAGAATCCTAATTAACATTATGTATAACATTGTAAAGCAGGCCTATTGATCATCAGGTTTCATTGTGTATTTTCTCTATACGGTTATCATAAAAATCTGCATATTCCACTTAGCTGCTGTCTTTGCATTACTTTCCAATTTAGCTTATGAAATGGTATATTGTGATTATACTCATATCCACATTTTGAAATACTACAGTCTGGACGTGTTGGATATTTGGCAATGAAAAAGCCATTGCTGCTAATGTGAATTTAAACACACACACACACACAGACACACACACACACACACACACACTAGCATTTGGAGAACCAGTACTTCTTCAATTCGTCTACTATATATCACCTTCTGTTATATTGTATTACTCGTCTATATTGACTAAGAATATTCTAAGTGGTTACTTGTGCGATACCTTTAAATGTCACCTCTTTTCATTCCTGAGATAATTACATCGCTGATATTAGTTTAATGGAATTCTAACATATTGATCATATTAATTAAAACAATTGTGCTTGTTTTTATGAATAGATAACATATGTTGAAACAGAACTCTATTCACTAGTTTGTGTACTCTTAAACATTCCATATCTTAGTAAATCCACCAGGCTATTGCCTAGGGGTCAATTACACTGATACATGGGTGCATCTTTAACTAAAATGTTTATAATGCATTAAAAATATCAAGCCTATGTAGAATTTTAAGGCAGCTGAGTAGATGTAATCAAACAGATCTGGGTACAGAACCAGGGGAAGTATATTGGCCAAGTGGGCATTTGAAATAACATTTGTATTTGTTTGTAGGAATTGTAGGCAGTTATGCATGGTTATAAATGAAAAGAGACAATGTGAAGAACCTTTATGTAACTCATTGCTGTCCTGAATGATAAGAGCAGACTGGGCATTGACTCTCAGTTGAGTATCCACTTCCTTGAGTAGTGCCAGAACAGGAGAAGATTCTGATATTTTATGTAATTTTGTTGCATTCCCATCTGTTTGATTAAAAGAAAATTGAAGACAGCAGAGTTAGGATCAATAGGAAGTATTATGCATTAAATACAATCTAATCCTGAGGTCACAGATATTGAAAATAACTAAGTTTGACAATCTCAAAAAGGGCAAACAATTACAATCGAGAATTGAAAACACATGACTATTATCAAAAGATATGGATGTGTAAGTCAAATCCTGATGATGTATGGATGTATATAGAAAGGATTTTAATGGAAAAGTTGAAATATGTGAAACATTGTATTGCTCTATCTCAATAAAATTGAAAGTGAAAATGCTTTGTCGTTGTAGGTCATTGAACCATGCGAACTGGTGGATTGATGGCGGTTTTTGTTAGAATTTTGGACATTTTACACTTTTAGACTGCAACATTTTTTTCCCAGTTCCATATCAACATTTTATGTTGATCATTATCTCAGTTCTATATGTTATAACATCTTAGCTTCAATTTCACTAATAGATAGTCTGCCACCATTGTGCTGTTCACTAACGGTTTTATGACATGTATAAAATGTTTTAGGGGGAAAGGCCACTCTGATTTTCTCCATGTAAGGAATATGTTTTGAAGCCATAATCAATCTTGCAGAAGGGGACTTGAGTATTTTTGTAATTTGATGGACACAAGGAATGGAAAGTAAATGGCGTAAGTTTAAATTCCTTTTTTCTTTAGTTTAGTTGATGGCTCATCTTGGAATTAATTGATATGATACAAACTCCTACTTTACGATACTATCTCAGATCTAAAATCAGCTCGGGGGCTAAATAGTACCAGGTAAGTTAAACATTTCTTAAATGGTTGAATAGTTCATTGTCAGGCTGTGACAGGGATCTCCCGACACCATAACCACTACAGCCTGTATTCCTTTAAATACAGATTGCTATCCATTTTTTTAAAGATATCATTAAGGTTTGAAGAGCTGTACAATGGTAAACAAGGCACAAATGTAGAAGCACATGGTAAACACAAGAAGTTAAACATCCATATCTTTTTAGATGCCTTGACGTCATGCGATGTGTAAAAAGGATTGACTCCTAAAAAAAGACAATGCAATAAAGTATGATCATTGTGCGTTTCTCAAGATACCTGGCCGTAGATTGGAAGAATAAATCTGAGGAACAAGAAGAGATATTCTTGAAGCCATGATTTGTTCTGCTTGTTGAAATATGTTGATATCTGGATAGACAGTAAGAGCAAGTTACAATCTGTTAAACAATCTAATATTCTTTCTATAAATCTTTATGTAGGTGAATGGAGATTACATTAAAGTCAAATATTTTGCTTGTAAGATTGTCTAAGATACTTCTGTTATTTATAAATCAAGCAAATTTGATCTCCACAAATGAGATGGGGACGGCCCAAGCGCTATTAAAACCAGCTTATTTCATTATGATTTGGGAACTTTTTATCTAATTTACAGTTATAACATCTACTTTACTTTTACAGTATAAGTTTCCCAAAGGAGATTCAAAATAATGAGTGTACAGTCTATGAATTAACCGAATAAACAGGTGTTAAATAGTTGCAGTTGCTACCAAACATAATTGAATTAATATTATTAACTTTGGAACAATGGAATCCAAAGAAAACTGTGTCGAAAAGCAAACCTACAGCCCCGAGGCTTGAACAGGTCAGTGCATTAACCAGTGGAGCTATCTAACCAGTTTACGTTATTTTTATCCAGCCTTTTACTCAGCAAGCCTTTGGAATAATAATAAAATGTATATTTAGTAAATATAGTCATTTTGTAATAACTCGATGTGTGAAGGTTCATAAGAAATATCAGTTCCCCAATTTAGTTTTGTCCTACTAACATGTATGAAGAAAAAAGAAAGTATGTACAAAACTTAATACGTACACAGGTCTTTTGGGTTTATACACGTATTGGACCTCAAATAAAACAGAAGGAACAATAATAGAGCAATATAATATGTACAGTAAGTGCGTGATAAATGATCTAATGTGATTACACTCACATTTAATTGAGCTGTTTCAGCGCATGGACGGAACAATCCCTGTCTAAGGATATGTGCAGGAACAGGCGTCGAAAAATGTGCCTGAATGTGCAGGTACATTATTACAGGTCTGTCTGTTATATTAGGCTTTCATTTATTAATTTCTGGTTCTCTATCAGTGAACAGTTGTAAAGTTAGTCCAATTAATGATCACCATTGTCTAATAAAATCCAACTCTAAAATTCCTTCAGCAATTTCTGTTAAAAAAATATTTTGAAAAGACTGAAAATATATTTTTTGGATCATTTATTGAATGCACCTTGTCAAATGGAATTGTACATAAAACAAACCATTAGCAATGTGCATAATACAGATAGGAGCACGCAGAATATCAGAGGAGCAAAGGTGTATAAAAATCAGTACATAAAACAACGATCTGTTTTTGCATTCTAAGAACACTTACTGCCACCTAGTGTTATCTATGGTGTGTAATTAATTAAATTGCATAATAACAATAATTGATTCATTACTTTGTAAACTTCTAATATTTAGACGCCGTGGTGCATATTGGACATATGATGATATGGCAAAAGAAAAATAAAGGCAATCTTTACACTGACCTGTTCAATGTATCATTGGACATGGGTGCATATACCAAGATGCTGATTGTAAAATGCAACTCAATAAAAACACCAACACATTAATGCACGCAGATGGTATTAAATGTGATAATTGTGCTTGAGGGTCATAGCATGTATTAACTAAGAACAAATTGAAATTAACACGGTCGTGTAGACGACGTGATATGTAGAGTAGAAATGCACCAAGGAACGTTACAAAGTATAATTCAAATTAAATGAAGTAGTCAATATCTTCTGGTTGGAAAATACATAATTTAAGCACATCATTATAGTATATAACGGCGCCTCCTATCATTTAGGTACAAACACCATACATAATTAATACCCACTCTCTGCTAGCAACGTCAGGATACTTTGATCATCATTCTGTGTGCCTTTTTTTCCGGACGACGTGTTGGTATTTACATTATGGATTCCCTCTTCTCTCTTCTTCACTTCCGCCTCCAGTTTCATTTTTAATATCTCAAGGTCCCTTTCAAAGGTCTTTTCTAAGAAAGTTACAGTTTCGTCGTGCTCCTTGATGAGTTTCTATGGGTGGAAAATAGATGAAGGAGATCAGAGGTCTGTCTTTCTACGAAATCGAGTCAACATACTGCATGTTTGCTCTAAAATTCTCAATATTAAATAAAAAAATCACAAGAAACCTTATAAGATAAAAACTTAGCAAAAGAGTGATGTGTTATATACGATAATTGTGAGAATTAGGAATAATTAGTAATTTTGTGGCAGTTATGTTCACGTATGAATTTAATCTTTTATGGATCCAAGTTTATAACCTGTTGGGGTGTGTGTGTGTGTGTGTGGGGGATGGGGGGGGGGGGGGGGGGTTACAGTTCAATTTAAAAGCAAAATAATTTTTTCCCCCAGCTCTGGGAAACAAATAGGCATAATATTTACTAAATTTAAAGAACAATAATAATTTATTAAACATGGATACTACTGGTGAAAAGCTACAGTTTTAACAACACATTCTGTAGAAAACAACTAATACACTATTTTACGCTAAAAAATGTAATTCACTTCTTCAATTTAAAAGGTCACTCCAGGTTATTACAAAACATATGTAAAAACAAACAAAACATATCTTCAGCATATAAAAGATACTCACAGAGTTGTGCAGTGAGTTTTTACTGCCAGTTACGACGCTCTGATGACTTTATATTGCAGTTTATCACAAGGCTTTCTGGTTTATGGGTTCTGAATGTTGAACTACAATCCCCAGAAACCTCTACTTTGCAGCCTCTTACAATAACATGTATGAACATAAGGACCTTGTTTGGTGCCATAAAAACAAATGGCCTAGCACTCATTGTAAATATCAAATTCGATTAATTGGGCTCTCACACATTACCAAAGCACCCAACACAAGGGTTTTGAGATAGTTATCATGGGCTGAGTGTTTGTTTCTATTATATATCTTCTAAATAGTTTACTTCGATGACATATTTAATGGGACACAATAGGCACCCTGACCACTTCATCTCATTGAAGTAGTCTGGGTGTGTTGTCCCTGTCCCTCTAAGTCCTTCAATGTGAAACATTGCAGTTCCAGAGACATTCCAAGAATTTACAATCTAACTGATGCTTGAAGTCCTTATGCTCTGCTTGAGGACATCCATTGTCAGTGAAAGCCCCTCAGTAAAGCATCGAGTCAATGCTTTCTTTTGTGCTTGTGTTGCTTATCGTGCAAGTGCTTTAGGCCCCCCACCTATCAGATAACGTTGGAGGAGGCCCAGGGACATTGGTGCTTTGGATCAGTTGATTAAATAAAGTTTTCTTTTAACCATTTACGTACTGCTAAGGAGGGCCGCAAAAGAGGGGAAGGACCAAAGAGCACTATAGCGTTAGGAATACAGCTTTGTATTTCTAACACTATAGAAACCCTTTAAGTGAACTGTTGGGCAACCCTTGGCATTCCAGATGTTGTGTACTACATTTCCCCTGATGCTTTGCCAGGATTACGACTGTAAGCATTATGGGGGATGTAGTCCACAGCATTTGGAGTGCTGAAGGTTGCCTAACCTTGGTCTATACTCCAGGTCTGATGGGAGGTGTGTCCTTGTGTAATGATCACAATTGCCTCGTCAACTAAATACCATTAATCACTGTGACTCGGTCCTAACTACAAGATTTTCTCTGCTCATTTGGTAAAGTGGGCAGCTCAGACAAAAGACTACTTAAATAAACAAAAAATCATATAAAAATAAATACAAATTAAGTGATTAATTGACCAAAAACTGTCTGAATCGGCATTTTAGGATTATATTACACTGGTGACCTTTTACCTGCTTTAATAAAACATTCAGTTCCCCTCGCTCTAACTGGTCCTGGAGTTTTAGCTGTTCTTCAGATATCTGTTTCCTGTGTAAGTTCTCCAAAGCTGTTTGTTTCTCTTGTAAGCTGTTTAGCAATATCTTCTCTGGTCGGATTTTCTCTTCTCCTCTGCCTGAAGTCTTAAACATTTTCAATAATTATCAAAGCGATGAAAGGAACTTCGTTTATAAATGCATTCATAAATTGTAACATTTCATAAAAAGTAGCTTATTTGGAAAATTGCTAAATTAATTTATTTGGCTTCAGTTTTTCTGAAGCAATATCATCTCTCCACAACCCTCTGGATAAAAAATAAAAATGGTAATAATTATATTTTTCGACTGTCTCTCACTTCTGTACTGGACAGCCATTATGCGTGAGATTACGCTGCTATGTAATAATATTTAATAATGCACCTCTTTTTTTACAGCAAATTCCCCAATTTTACACCATCAATATTAATTTCTCTTCTTGCAGGGAAAACAGCTGTTTGTAACAAATTTATTTGTAGATTGCTGCATAGGGATACTGTGACAGATCCATCTGTACAGACTAGTATTGCTGGTTCGTCTGTTTGCCTTTATTTCGTTGTATTTCCTGTCCGTATGCCCCTGTTCGTGTGGTTCCAGAATACCGATTGAAACTACTGAACGGACGGCCACCCAGGAGAGGAGTGTGCTGCTGGTTAACCTCTTGGTACCAATTAGAATGTTGGGTGGTCGTCGTATGGGTGGTCGTCGTTCGTATGCCGACCACGAGGCAGCGGCCATTTTGGGACACGAGGAAGATCAGCGGTGTTCAGTGTCGATTCTATGGAACTAAAAGCGGACACTTTATCTACCGAACACCGCTGGAAGCTGCCGCCTGCCTTCTATTTCATCGAGGCATACGAACACTGGTCCGTTCGGGAGTTTTGTAACGTACATATGGACTTCACCCAGATAGCCGTCCCGTGGAGTCAATCGTATACCGAAAGACTTGTGAGAGACTTTGACTCCATGGCGATTGAACTGTGTACATCGGATCTGAGCGCTATTTGGTAGAAATATGCACTCAGATCCAGGCTATCTGGGGATACGTTACACGAACCATATTTATTCGGTATTTCCTCATTTATGTATTTTAATGTATTTTTCATATTGCATTTAAAATGGCGATTTGCCTCTATCCTTGGAGATAATTAGGTTTCTTCCCAATTATCTCCAGGATAGAGAGGAAGGAATATGGGTAAAATGGGGAGGGTTTACATTTAAGCCACTGCGATTTGCTACTGTCCTAAATGTGTTACAGTCTTCAACAAGGTCCCCTAGGGGAGTGTCCACCTTGTGGGAGACCTGCATAAATACCGGGCAGGTAGCCCTCATTAAAGCAGAATCCTGTTTGACCCTCAAGACGCAGCTTGGTCTCGTTTGTGTCAGGATCGGGTCAGGGATCCAACACGCAAAGTACAAACAGGTACAGGGTACGTATACCGGACCTTAGAATGGCCGGACTAACGTACAGAGAGTATAGAGAATGGTCAGAGACAAGCCGAGGTCGAGGAAACGAGAGGACAGGTAAGCGAGTAACAAGCCGGGTCAAGGATAACAGAGGTAAACAGAGTAAGTCAAACAAGCCGGGTCGAAACCAAAAGGATAACTGAAAAACACCAGTGCACTGTGTGACTAGACAGGCTAGAACCACGACAGGGCAATGAGCAACAGGGCGAAGTATGTTTAAATACCCTGGCTAGAGAAGATAGACACGCCTCCGACGAGTCCTGATTGGTCTCCAACGGATTGAGTGACAGGTCGTTCCGGATTGGCGTCATGACGTCGGTCTCCGGGCACCATGCTACATAAGGAAGTAAATCCCTCGCGGCCGGCGTTTATGTGAACGGGTCGACCGCGAGGAACAGGAGAAACATGGCATCCGGACGGATAAACGTCTAAGTCTCTACCTCTCTCGGAGGTAGAGACCTCAGGTACCCTGACAGTACCCCCCCTCTCAGATACGCCCACCGGGCGGAAGGAACCGGGACGAGATGGGAAGCGGGAGTGATACGCCCTGCGGAGACGAGGAGCATGAACATCCTCTTGAGGTACCCAACTCCTCTCTTCAGGACCATAACCCTTCCAATCGACCAGATATTGAACCTTCCCCCGTGAGATTCGAGAATCAATAATAGAGTTAACCTCATACTCCTCCTGACCCTCCACCTGAACAGAGCGAGGCGGGGCTGTTGTGGAGGAAAATCTGTTGCATATAAGTGGTTTCAGCAATGAAACATGAAACGAGTTAGGTAGTAGGAAGAGCTAGACGGTACGCAACTGGATTGATTCGAGTCAGTACCCTGTAAGGACCAATATAACGGGGAGCGAACTTCATGGAGGGCACTTTTAAACGGATGTTCCTTGTGCTCAGCCATACCCTATCACCTGGAACAAAGACCGGAGCCGCCCTTCTACGTTTATCAGCGTGTTTCTTAACCAGCATAGAGTTGTGCATAAGGATTTGTCGAGTTTGGTCCCACAACTTCCTCAAATTGGCCACATGAACATCAACCGACGGCACCCCCTGGGAAGGAGAAGCCGAAGGAAGAATAGACGGATGAAAGCCATAATTCATGAAGAAGGGGCTTGAATGAGTAGAATCGCAGACGAGATTGTTGTGTGCAAACTCCGCCCAAGGAATCAAACCGACCCAATCGTCCTGGTGTTCGGAAACAAAACATCGTAAATATTGTTCAATTTTCTGGTTGGTACGTTCAGCAGCTCCGTTAGACTGAGGATGATAGGCAGAAGAAAAGTTCAACTTGATACCTAGTTGTGAACAGAAGGCCCTCCAAAATCGGGAAATAAATTGAGAGACTCTGTCAGATACAATTTGGGAGGGTATCCCATGTAGACGAAAAATCTCCCTAGCGAATATCTCTGCCAATTCGGGAGAAGACAGTAGTTTAGGCAGAGGAATGAAGTGAGCCATCTTAGTGAATCTGTCAACCACGGTGAGAATAACAGTCTGTTTTTTAGAGATAGGTAGATCGACAATAAAGTCCATGGCCAAACAGGACCATGGTTTCTCTGGAACCTCTAAGGGATGCAGGAATCCACAAGGGAGTGTATGGGGTTGTTTGGTTTTAGTACAAACCTCACAAGCAGCGATGAAATCTTTAGTATCTTTACGTAAAGCAGGCCACCAGAAGTCTTTGGAGATCAAAGCAAATGTTTTGCGAATACCAGGATGTCCCGCCATCTTGCTGTTATGGAGATACTGCAACAGTTCCAGTTGAAGAGCAGGAGGAACGAAATGTCGACCCGCAGGAGTCTGTTTAGGTGCTAGATGTTGCAGCTTAATGATCTTGGCCAGTAACGGGGAGTGAATCCTGAGATTCGTATTAGCAACAATATTGCATTTCGGAACTATAGAAGAAAGAACCGGTTCCGGTATAGTAGAAGGTTCATATTGGCGAGATAAAGCATCGGCTTTAGAGTTCTTAGAACCAGGTCTGTAAGTCAGCACATAATTGAAGTGAGTCAGGAATAAGGACCAACGCGCTTGCCTAGAAGACAGACGCTTGGCCTCCCCAATATAGGACAAGTTTTTGTGGTCCGTCAAAATAGTAATAGGGTGTAAGGTCCCCTCCAATAAATGTCTCCACTCCTTTAAGGCTTTAATGACCGCTAACAGTTCCCTGTCTCCGATGTCATATCTGCTCTCAGGCCCAGAAAGTTTCTTGGAAAAAAAACCACACGGGTGTAGTGGTTTATCCACCCCTAACCTTTGTGACAGAACCGCACCTACTCCTGTCTCAGAGGCATCGACCTCGAGTAGAAACGGCAAAGTCGTATCAGGATGGACTAAAATTGGAGCAGAGGCAAAAAGTTCTTTGAGATTCTTGAAAGCAACGAGAGCTTCAGTAGACCACGTCTTAGTATCCGCCCCCTGTTTGGTCATATTGGTAATGGGCGCAATAATAGACGAGTAACCCTTAATGAAGCGCCTATAATAATTGGAGAACCCAATAAACCTCTGAATAGCCTTGAGTCCCTTAGGCAATGGCCAATCTAGAATAGACTGGAGTTTGTCAGGATCCATCTTAAAGCCTTCCCCAGAAATCACGTATCCCAGAAAGTCTATCTGGGTCTGGTCAAAACTGCATTTCTCCAACTTACAGTATAAACCGTGTTGCAGAAGTTTGTGTAACACCTTTCTGACTTGTCTATGGTGAGTCTCAATCTCTCTAGAGTGTATGAGTATGTCATCCAGGTAGACAATAACACAATCATGTTGGAATTCCCTAAGAACTTCGTTAATCAAATCTTGAAAAACTGCAGGTGCGTTGCAAAGACCAAAGGGCATGACCGTGTACTCATAATGACCATAGCGGGTATTAAACGCTGTCTTCCACTCGTGGCCTTGCTGAATTCTCACCAAGTTATATGCCCCTCTGAGATCCAACTTGGTGAAAATGTTAGAATCCTTTAGCCGGTCAAAGAGCTCGGTAATCAGGGGAATAGGATAGGCATTTCTGATGGTTATTTTATTCAAACCTCGGTAATCGATGCAAGGTCTGAGTGAACCATCCTTCTTTTTAACAAAAAAAAATCCAGCCCCGGCAGGAGAGGAAGATCTCCTAATGAATCCCTTGTCTAAATTCTCCTGAATATATTCCTCTAAAACAGCATTCTCTTTAGTGGATAGAGGGTATACATGATCCCTGGGCGGCATGGTACCAGGCAATAGATTAATTTTACAATCAAATGTCCTGTGTGGGGGTAGCGTATCAGCGTTCTTCTTGTCGAACACTGCTTTTAAATCCAGGTATAGAGGAGGTATCTGTATCCCCTTAGACTGGGTAGAACTGTCTGGTGTGTTAATTACAGCCAATGGGGATACCCTGCGTAGACACCTCTCCTGACAACCCTGACCCCATGAGAGTATTTCCCCTAACTCCCAATCGATAATAGGATTATGTCTCCTTAACCATGGGTACCCCAGAACTATGGGAACAGAAGGAGACGAAATGAGCATAAGTGATAAGTTCTCCTCGTGTAAGATACCAACAGTTAAGTTAATAGGTATAGTCTCACGCGAGATAACAGGCTCGAGTAGCGGTCTACCATCTATGGCCTCAACGGCCAAAGGTATCTTTCTTAACTGGGATGGGATAGTGTGTTTAGTAGCAAAGGCTTGGTCGATAAAATTCTCAGCAGCACCGGAATCTATCATGGCCATGGTCTTTAGCACTCCCTTCTCCCACGTTAAAGAAACTGGTAACAGCAACCTGTGATTTTTATAATCATGAGTAGAGGACAAAATAGAAACACCCAAGGCCTGTCCTCTAGAGAAACTTAGGTGCGGGCGTTTCCCGAGCGAATAGGACAATTCAGGCGCAAGTGACCTCTGACTCCACAATACATACATAATCCCTCCCTTCTCCTGTACTGTTTCTCCTCCTCTGAAAGGCGAGTATTGCCTATCTGCATAGGTTCAGGAAACAGTGAGGTATTGGAATCAGGACTTTGAAATGCGGGTGCTAACTTAAAGGTAGGTCTAAGATTCCTCTCTCGAGTGTTCTGTCTCTCTCTTAAACGCTCATCAATGCGAGAAATGAACGAAATTAAGTCCTCTAAATTCTCAGGCAACTCCCTAGTAGCAACTTCGTCAAGGATAACATCTGATAACCCGTTCAAAAATACATCTATATAAGCCTGCTCATTCCACTTGACTTCTGCCGCCAGAGACCTGAACTCTAGTGCATAATCCACAAGTGTTCGGTTCTCCTGTCTCAGGCGCAACAGTAATCTGGCTGCATTGACCTTCCTACCAGGCGGGTCAAAAGTTCTTCTAAAGGCAGCTACAAAGGCATTATAATTATATACCAACGGGTTATCGTTCTCCCATAATGGGTTGGCCCATTTCAGAGCTTTCTCAATGAGTAAGGTGATAATAAATCCAACCTTTGCCCTATCGGTAGGATAGGAGCGAGGTTGCAATTCAAAATGAATACTGATCTGGTTTAAAAAACCACGACACTTCTCCGGTGAACCACCATAACGTACTGGTGGGGTAATACGGGAAGAGGCACCTACAGTGGCTACCTCTAGGCCTGAATTTACAGAGGAAATTGGAGTAGTACGCGTCTCCTCTGGTGGGTTATTAGCACGAGATAACAACGCCTGTAGTGCTAAGGCCATTTGGTCCATTCTGTGTTCCATGGCATCAAACCTGGAATCAGAGGGACAAACCTGACTGTTTGTACCTGCAGGATCCATTGGCCCTGTCGTAATGTCAGGATCGGGTCAGGGATCCAACACGCAAAGTACAAACAGGTACAGGGTACGTATACCGGACCTTAGAATGGCCGGACTAACGTACAGAGAGTATAGAGAATGGTCAGAGACAAGCCGAGGTCGAGGAAACGAGAGGACAGGTAAGCGAGTAACAAGCCGGGTCAAGGATAACAGAGGTAAACAGAGTAAGTCAAACAAGCCGGGTCGAAACCAAAAGGATAACTGAAAAACACCAGAGCACTGTGTGACTAGACAGGCTAGAACCACGACAGGGCAATGAGCAACAGGGCGAAGTATGTTTAAATATCCTGGCTAGAGAGGATAGACACGCCTCCGACGAGTCCTGATTGGTCTCCAACGGATTGAGTGACAGGTCGTTCCGGATTGGCGTCATGACGTCGGTCTCCGGGCACCATGCTACATAAGGAAGTAAATCCCTCGCGGCCGGCGTTTATGTGAACGGGTCGACCGCGAGGAACAGGAGAAACATGGCGTCCGGACGGATAAACGTCTAAGTCTCTACCTCTCTCGGAGGTAGAGACCTCAGGTACCCTGACAGTTTGTGGGGGGAATTATTACTTGGAAAGCGCATTTCGTTTATTTTAGCCGTGAAAGGAGTTCGGCTGATTTTATGGTCGGGAGTTACCGCGTTCCCTTAAACTCCATTCGGGAGTTTGGCGGTCAGCCGTGCAGAACCTGCATTATTGGAAAAGGGGATTATTGACTAAACGGCGGCTTCATCTATTTGGCGGTGAGTGTCGTAAGAGATACCTTAAAAAATAATGCAAAGTGTACAAACTGCACTGTGTTATTTTCCTGAGTATTTATTAATTCTTTATACAAATATTAAGGGATAAATTAGAGATGATATGGCAAGTCTAATCTTATCAAATGTCAGACACAGATGCAGAAACCTAAATGAATCTTATGAAAATTGTCACATACCCAGTGTTTGGGCAGTTTAACCCCTTAAGGACACATGACGTGTGTGACATGTCATGATTCCATTTTATTCCAGAAGTTTGGTCCTTAAGGGGTTAAAAACCCTAGTGACATTTCTGGGACTAAAACCAAAATGACACAAACATGTAAACAACAATGAATAAATACAATAAGTACAGTTATGTCAAGCATCTTTACTCTACAGGAATTTAAAGGGGCTTATAACAAACTCTAAATAATTTATTTAGCTGCACTCAACATGTTCATAACACCCTTCCTCCTCATCTCTGCCTGTCTGTTAGAATTGAGTCATGAAGTTTGACCTACAAAGTAACGTGTTATATGTTGCAATACAAAAAAAGTTAGTGATATTATTTTATTATTTATATAGCGCCAGCAAATTCTGTAGCGCTGTACCATGGGTATATATATATTCATTGTCTTGGGAAGGAAGGGGTTAATCCTTCCTTAAGAACATCCTCTTTAACTCGGAAAAAGTTGACATCTCCCAGCTAATCCTAGTCTTGCATTAGGTTTCTATTGGATGTGTTCATATTTTTGCATGCCTTTAGAACCTTCATGACGTTGTTGTGGAAGGGTAAAAAGTTGGGGGGTTATGATGCCAAGTGTCTTTACAATTTTGGAAAAAAAATTTGGAAAAAAAAAGAGGAAAATCTTGTGTCTCGTGGTTTCCCGTCAATAGAAAATGCACAGTTTGTGTCAAAGAGGCTGGAAATGAAATAATGAGATGACTGACAGTTTACAAACATTGAGGAACACTAAGTCAATGCACACTGAGTAATATCTGCAGCCAAACTACAAAGCTGCAAATAATCCTTAGAAATCCCTGTCATGGCACAACGTCACACTTTATTTATTGGTGCTGTTGCCTGAAGCAAAAGCTGATAAAATATTGCCGAGGAGAATAAATCAAAATACTAGCTGGAAATGAACTATTTTAACCAGAAATAATAAATGATAAAGGCTAGCATTCTGAGAATTTGTGCAGATGGGTATAAATAAGTCTTAAAGATCTATTGTGTATTTTAACTCTCAGGCCAATAACTCACACATAACAAAAACCTGACCAGAGAAATCGAAGAAGGAGCACTTTACCCGAACTACACAGTAGACTACTTTGAGCTATTTGTCTGTTCTTGACAAGGAACATAGGGGTCGTAGTTGAACAACAGATCGAGTAATAACTGCGGGATATACCTGGGTTGGAGTCTATTTCTAAGTATTGCACTGTTTCACATTACAATCATAAAAACTATTGTAACTTTTCTGGAAATTATAGAGTGGAATTACATGTGATGTCATGTGATGTTCTGTTTCTCTTTAAATGTGTGTGAAATTATTCAGCAGTTGACATCACAAATCAGTGTCAACAACAACGAATGAGAGGGAGCCACGATGGAGGCACACAGATCTAGGACAGGGTGGAACATAGGGTTTATGGATTTCTACGCTTGATTCTGGTTTTCAGACCTTACAATCAGACATTTGTTAAGTCAAGAGGATAAGTAAACATAATACTAAATAATATAGAATTAAAGAAGCATTACATTGTCCTTTAAACACCGTTGCCTTTCCAACGTTTACTTCCACAAGGCCTAAATGTTTTATATTTGCAAATGATGTAACGTGGATTAGCAAATCTCTTCATGCACGGTCAAAGGTCTACCTGCCAAAAGCCCGAACCACACACTGATGAAATGATCTGTTTGTATTACATTTACGTGGATAATTCTGGCTCCTCAATTTTAGTAAGACAAATATGCATTAAACAAGTCATGGGAATTCATTTATTTTTTTATATTTTACCTTCTCGTTGGCTGTTGATTGATCAGATATCTCCTGCAGTTCTTCCTGTAGCTTCTTCAACTTTTGTTCTCTGAAACTTTTAACTTCATTGGCCAAATAGTACGCTTCTTCAACAAAAGTAAGAATGTGCACCTAAAACGTTAGCACAACATAAACCAAAAAAGTTACTTGTGCACCATCCTTTATCCCTAAGCTCATTTAAGTATCAGAGGGCTTCGTTCGTGGGTTGTATTAATATAATTCTCTTTTCTGTAGGACTACAAACGGCACCATGAAAATGCAGAATAGAACAATGAGATAATGAGCCTTGACAAGTAGTACAGTCATAGAAAATGGAAAGAGTAGTGTATTAACAGACATGTTGTTAATGTGAAACCCTAGATTTTAGTTTTGCGCAGGGGGTCTTCTCAACTTCAAGGCACACTCAAGACCATTAAATTACCTTTGTTTGCTTAAGTGCTTTATGTGTAAAGGGTGTGTTCTCTTTTTTCATTTTACAAAAAGTACAAATTACAACAGAAACAGGCACTTTTATAAATTAACCTTTTGACACCCCCTTGGCTGTCAATCAGACAGCTGCTCGTGTTACTTCCTGGTTTGGTTAGCTCAGTGGAGTTAAACTGAAGTGGCAGAAACTGCACAGAGCACCTGCCTTGCAAAGACTTCCCATTGAGCTTCAATGGTGAAGTCTGTGATTGGATAATCTCTGAAAGTATCGGCGGTTTAGAAGGGGAGGGCTTAAAAGGCTTCATACAAGAGTTCTGTTGCAAGCTGTTTTTATATATACCCCCAATGAAAAAAATGCATATTCAAATGCATTAATATTTTTCATTGGGGTATATCTTCTAAACAGTAACTTAGTAGATAGCCCCCCAAAAAGTGTCACTAAACTTATGGTCATATTACAATAGGTATAAAATTCATAATTACATTGTTTATGTAAATAGTTACCTTGTCAGAGCAATATTCTTTAAGGCAATCAGCTATTTGTTCAATATAATGCTCTCTCATTTGTATCCGTTTTACCAGATGTTGTAACTCCACTAGTAACAAGCCTGTCTCGGTTTTATTGTTAAATAGACTGAAAATATCTTCTTGACAATGTCCCTTTAAGAAAAATGACAAACAAATAACCTGATCCATTCATTTGAGTAATAAAAAAAAAACTTCCCCAATACCTATGCTATAAAAATGAAAAATAATTAATAATAATAATTACTGTCATGGTATCATCTTCAGAAGTGATCAGTTTTCTTGCCAGCTTTGCCTGGTCATTTTTTGATGCATTCACTCCCTCTTGCAGAAGAATTATCTGACGGAAGTGCCTTTGAGACAGCACACAGCACACTACGTGCTCCGTGTAACTTCGATTTTCCGAATTTGCCAGTTCTTCAAATAGTAATTTATCCCTTTCCTGCAACTAAAATAAAGACAATAGAACATAAACTGGTAGAATGGGAGGAAAAAAGGAAGACACAATGGAGAAAATATAGATTGGATAAGGTTTGCTGATAAAATGGACAAAATAAATTGGTTCGATGACTCATTTAGGGCCATGTACTTTTAATTACTCAATATGCAAGACATCAATCAATGCAGCTATAAATTAATAATGTAGTAAGAAAACAATCAATGATAGATTTCTTTTTTTGTAATTTTTGTAGCGTTACCATTTGTTCTGTTAATAAACAATGCTCCTCTTTAAGCTGAGTTTGCATTTCACTCAGCGGATATTGAATATGTAGTAGCTGCTCTTCCTTGTAGTATTTCCTTAAAAACGCGATTAGATTTTCAACCTGTGAATCTTCAATGGTGTGTGCTGCCTCTTCTGCAGCTTGTTGTCCTGATAATGACGTACAGCACAAACTGCTTACAATTTTCTGGACATCCCCAGGGCAATTATTAATCTGTAATGGCAATTCGCTAGAATGGTAATTTCGGCTTTATTTACTAATGTCATTTATTTAAAGAATTGCAGCTAATTTTTAGTGCTGAATACATGGAGTATAAACACTGAAACTGATATAATAGGTTATGAGAGCCTTAACCACAAGCTTGCAAACTTAAAGGTACACTATAGTCACCAAAACAACTACAACTTATTGAATTTGTTCTGGTGAGTAGAATCATTACCTTCAGGCTTTTTGCTGTAAACACCGTCTTTTCAGAGAAAATGCAGTGTTTACATTACAGCCTAGTGATAACTCCACTGTCCACTCCTCAGATAGCTGTTAGCAATCCTTCCTGGGTCATGGCTGCCTAAAATGAATCCAAACATTCAGTGTCTCCACCCTCTGCATGCAGACACTGAACTTTCCTGATAGAGATTCATTGATCCAATTCATCTCTATGAGGAGATGCTGATTGACCAGGGCTGTGTTTGAATTGTGCTGTCTCTGCCCCTGATCTGCCTCCTTGTCAGTCTCAGCCAATCCTATGGGAAAGCATTGTGATTGGATCAGGCTACCACTTCTGATGATGTCAGCAGGCAGTGGGCAGGTCTAAAGGAAACAGAGCAAGAGCTAGCAGCTCCAGACTTGAATACAAGTAAGATTTTGCTATATTTGGGGAGGCATGAGGGGACCAGCGGGGCTTAATGGTGGTTTTAACCCTATAGGGTCAGGAATACATGTTTGTTTCTTGACCCTATAGTGCTCCTTTAAAGGAGTGATAAAGGCTAGACAAAAGGCTCAGATAAAGATGACACTATTGTATACTCCGCATAGACAATAGAATGTAATCAGTCTTCTTAATAATTACATTCTGCTGTCTGAGCCATGTTCATTGCTGATAGCTACATGTGATCTAACACAGGGGTGCCCAAAAGGAAGATCCCCAGATGCTGTAGAACAACAGCTCCCATGATGCTTTGCATGCAGTTAGAATACTTTTAGATTGACAAAGCATCGTGGAAGCTGTAGTTTTAAAACATCTAGTGATCTACCTTGACCTAGCACATATCCATGCAGTTCACATACACAAACAGTATCAGCAGAATTGCCTGTGAATGGGGCGCAGTGATTTCCACTGGATCGTTGTCACGTTTCACATAAAAGTGGAGACTGTGATAGCAGTAGGATCAGGGCTAAGTCTATATTAAAGAGCCAATCTAATCACCATTAGCGCTATGGCTAATTGCATAAGTGATGGTGTGCTCAGTATATGGGCATCATTTCCCAGTTCTCTTTAAAAAAAAAAAAAAAAACATTTTGGAATGGCTTGATAAAAAAATTCTAACAATTCGCCAGCAACCCTATCCTGACACCAGTGCAGCAAAGCACACATATATCAAGTGCAAATCCATTCAAAGTTGGACAGAAACAATAGACTCTCATCTTATTATTGCCATTCACTGGAGGACTGATTGACACTTTATAATGTGGACGGCTATGGTGCAATCGTTTTGATGCTTAGAGTGCCCCTTTGATGTGCTATGGAATGAAATGACGCCCATGTGCTGTCATTCATGTGGGCGTATAGTCTAGAATCATTTAGTTGTAAAAATAAAGATACATTTTCTTCAAACTCTCCCTCAGCTGGCTGCCCCTATATCACTGCTTTGGTAATGTGTCAGAGAGGCTGCAATGAGTGCACACAGAATGCACACTGATTTACATACACAGCATTTTTTCATTTCAATGAATAGGATCTAATGAACACAATATTAAACAATGCATTTACCTGGAGCTTGTTGTAGAAATCTAGAATTTTGTACACGTGGGCTTGCGTTACCAGCTCATGTTTCACAAACTTGGTTGCTATACTTCTTAGAAGTTCATTATGAGACCTTGTATCCCCCACTAGCAATTTAGCATCAACAGAAGACATACCCTGTCGGATACAGAAAGCATGAAATATTTGATTATGCTTGCAGAACTGCTTTCAAATAACATTTTCCCTAGACCATTCTAAACCTGCTGCTGCCTTAAATGGGCTCTAGCGGTGAAAATACTGTAGTTTGCAGCATGTTAATGTACGCCACTTCATAATAATAGCAGATATTCCAGTTCTGAATCCAAAAATTAGGATTTTCACCTTAACAATTTGCTTTTAGATCTGATTGTAACTTTTTGTATGGAACCATATCAAATGCCTTTATCCACTGCACATCGTATTTACCTGCATCTCCTGCATGGCGTCATACTGCCATTGACCGCAGACTGGTAGTATATTTTTGGCAAGATGCTGTATTGAGGCTCGAACATCAATGCCGAAATAATCTTCAGGGATAATGCTGGCTGGGTTTAACCCCATACTTTTTACTTCTTCCAGGTGCTTTTGGTGTAATGCCTGGCGAGCGGTTCTGTGGACTTCAGTTAACTCCTCTAGAAGTCTTTGCCACTCAGCATACATTTCACTTTCTTGACTAGTTCCCAGCAACTGCAAAGAGAAAACTGCATGAAATATTATTTGACATAAAATGTTAAATGCTGATCCCTTGCGGTTGCTCTTCCAACACCCTCCTAAGGTAGATTCCATGGGGTATCTTTTGTCTTTAGAGAAGGTGTTTGAGGCTCTATATGTGCATGTTAGACTTAATTTCATTGCTTTGAGTCTGTCTGCCTATCACTTTCTTTCTCTCTCTCTCTCTTTCTCTATCTACTTGTTTGTTTTATCATCTGTCTGTTTGTCTGTCTGTCTGTATTGCTCAAAACAGAGCATCTATGTGCTGGTACATTTAACCTTAAATATATGCATTTCATCTCTCATTTACTGCATATATCATAAATGTGACACTTAGCCATAGAGGTTCTATAAACGTCAATTACATATCAGTTATATTCAATACCCATGTATATATTGTTTGTTTGAAAAGCATTATGCTCTTTTGTTATTTATAATTATCCTGAAAGAAACAAAGCACAATTCATCTCCTCATATAATTAGTATTAATATTAATATTTCATAATGATTTATGGAATCACCACTTTAGTTTGTATTTAAAATATTAGCTAAATACTGTCTTTTTTCCTGTATTAGTGCAGAGTTATCACTAACATTGCCAATTTTGAAAGAACAGTTTACATAGTTACATAGTTACATAGCAGCCTTCCTCACATATGCTGTTGCTGTTGATCCAAAAGAAGGCAACAAACCCAGTCTGAAGTGCTTCCAAAATTGCAACAAACTAGGAAAAAAATCCTTCTTGACCCCAAAATAGCAGTCAGATGTCTCCTTGGATCAAGCAGCTATTACCCCACTAATTAGAAATTATATCCCTGTATGTTTTGTTTTTGCAAGTATTTATCCAATTGCAGTTTAAACATCTGTATAGACTCTGACAAAACCACCTCTTCAGGCAGAGCATTCCATATCCTTATTGCTCTTACTGTAAAAAAACCTTTTCTTTGCCTTAGATTAAATCTCCTTTCTTCAAGCCTAAATGTGTTACCTCATGTCCAATGTATAGCCCTGTTTATGAATAGATTTCCAGATAATGGTTTGTACTGGCCCCGAATATATTTGTATAATGTTATCATATCCCCGCTCAGGCGCCGTTTTTCCAAACTGAAGAGATTTAAATTTTTTAACCTTTCTTCATAACTAAAATGCTCCATTCCTTTTATCAATTTTGTAGCTCGTCTCTGCACTTTTTCTAGTGCCATGATATCTTTCTTTAGAACAGGTGCCCAAAATTGCACAGCATATTCATGGTGTGGTCTTACCAGCGATTTATAAAGAGGCAAAATTATATTTTTATCTCGAGAATTTATGCCCCTATTTATACATGACAAAACCTTACTGGCCTTAGCAACGGCAGATTGACATTGCATATTGCTACCTAATTTGTTGTCTATAACAATTCCCAAATCCTTCTTGTGTGTGGTTATCCCTAGTTCACTACCATGTGTGTGGTTATCCCTAGTTCACTACCATTTAGGGTGTAAATTGCTTGTGCATTCTTAACCCCGAAGTGCATAACTTTGCATTTTTCTACGTTAAATTTCCTCTGCCATTTTAGTGCCCAGTCCTCCAATCTATCCAAATCCCTCTGCAGCAAGGCAATATCCTGCTCACATTTTATTACTTTACATAGTTTTGTGTCATCTGTAAACACTGATACATGGCTTTCAATGCCCATTTCAAGATCATTTATAAATATGTTAAATAGAAGCGGTCCCAAAACAGAATCCTGAGGGACACCACTTACCACTTTTGTCCAGCTTGAAAATGTACCATTTACGACAACTATCCTTAAGCCAATGGAAGAACAAGAATATTCATCTAGACCAATTTCTTTTAGTTTGAAGACTAACCTATTGTGAGGAACCGTATCAAATGCCTTGGCAAAATCCAAGTAGATCACATCCACTGCAACACCCTGATCTATATTTCTACTTACTTCTTCGTAGAATGCAATTAGGTTAGTTTGACATGACCTATGTTTCATAAAACCATGCTGATTATTGCTAATATCACAGTTCTTCCCAATGAATTCCTGAATATTATCCCTTAATAGCCGTTCAAATAATTTCCCAGTCACAGAAGTTAAGCTCACAGGTCTATAATTTCCAGGCAAGGATTTTGAACCCTTTTTAAATATAGGAACAACATCTGCCTTCCTCCAATCCTCCGGTACAATACCTGAAACAAAAGAATCTTGAAAAATTAAATACAGAGGTTCACTTATTTCCCCACTTAGCTCCTTAAGTACTCGTGGGTGGATACTGACAGGCCCCGGAGCTTTATTTTCTCAAACACATTGAATTGCAACAGTTTTCTCTCTTTCTCTTTTAGAAAACTTTTATTGATTTTTTTTTACCAGAATTCTTTAGCTAATGGCTCTAAATAGGCATTATTCACTGCCGTATTATGTTAAATCTTTCTAAAAGGTAATGGCACGATCATTAAGGAATAAAACGTTAGAGGAGGCACTCGTTAGAAAAGATCACCTTTCCAGGGTTACATTGTTCAATATTCATCCTTTCTTTATCTTTGAAACTAAAAAGCAATTGTGAGAGGTTTGTGTTGATTTTTCCATGTGCTTTGACATTATATGTTTCGTAAAAGTTCCATATCTTGTTAATTTCTTCAGTGAGTAGCAGCCTTTCAAAATTGACCAGTTCACTGGCTTGTTTCTCTGTAAGAAACCTGAAACATTAAATATTGGGTTAAATTATGTATTGCTGGATTTAATCTTAAAAAAAATAAATCTCACCAGTTACCAACTAGCAGGTCATATTTAAAATGGGTCTCGGCAGTTAGAAGCTAGTAATTCACAGCTGTTTCCATACCATAGAATTACACTTTTAGTGGTGACTGATAGTTTTTTACATCCCATCAGATAATAAATTAAACTAATAAACATCTGGATGGTACACAATAAAAAATTACCAACTGGTCATTTGAAATCGTTAACTCAGTGAACTTAAAACTTGCTTCTGCTTGTCCTAAATTTGACAAATTAGCAACTGTAAAATCCCAATAAGTCCTAATTGGAGAAAAAAACATTTATTTCATAGTTAAGTGTATTTAAACACTAAAACCTATCTGTAAGTATGGTGTATGTAGTTTTCAATAGAGTTGAGCAAGGCACACGTTTTGACTCAGCCATTTTTTCTGAAAATAGAATATTTCTGAATACCCGAATTTTGGATAAACGTTGGTTCAATTCAGCAGAATTATAGAATGATGATAACAGCAACAGAATCAGAAGAGCAAATGAATGGTCCAATCATTTCAATTTGGCCAGAAAATGCTCCTCAGTGTACTGCAAAATATATACATTTTATTATATTATGTATATATTTTGCAGCACACTGTCGGTCCACTTTCATGCATTTTTTTATTCTTATGATTTTGTTTTTCCAAATTGGATACTCAGTTCTGAAATTCTGCAGAGCCATACTGACATTTGTCCTATAATTGTGAGTCCCGAAACATGTTCTGTTTAAAAAAAAAAAAAAAAAAATAGTTCAGCTAAGCTGAATTTTCGTTACATGCACAAATCTAATGAGAATTAATTGAGCTATTTTTGTCTTAATTAATTAAGTGTGAGTGTGTGACTAATGTAGCTTAGTGTGTGAGTAAGAATTACAAAACTCAAGACCAGAGACAAACCTCAGAGTGCAAAAATCTTACACGGAATGTTAGTACCTGTGGATTAATTTATGTAAGTTCCAGAAACAATCATGGACCTCCCAGTTGGGCAAACATTTGTTATATAATATACTCTTTAGACCAAATTTTGTTACAGATTAGAGTATATTGACATTGTAATTGGTAGACATACCTGAACAGGTAGTCTTGATGTCTGGAAACAATGTCGGCGTTGGTAAACCAAGGCACGTTTGATGACAACTTTTCTGTGTCCCCAATAGGTACCACTTGAAAACTGTCGGAGTTTGCTGCAGATGCTTTAAGTGTGCTACGTGAGGAATAACCTAAAGAAAAATGAAAGCCCATTAGTAGTTAAAAAAATACATTTATTTATAATTTGACTTAAACTCACAACAGGAATTGTCGAAATACTTAACTTCATCTTTTGAAGAATTGTAGGTATTACAGCCCATTGCGTCTTGAATGCAGGTATCTCCAAACCCAAGTCCTCCATGAGCCTAAGCCATCCCAGTCCTAACACTAAGCCAACCTAAACCTGAAACCTCCTTATGCATCAGATACTCTAAACCCTAACCTATAACCACACGTAGCCTTTCTCTTACCTGATGCTGGTGCTCGTGGTTCAGCTAATAACTTATAATTCTTCTTTTCTTCCATGATCTGAATCAGATATTTTAACATTGGAGTAAGTGTTCGACCAAGATCCTGGACCTCTTTTCCAACAACATTCCAATACGATGTTTGGGAATTAAGATACTGGGGTGCCCTACCTAATAGAAATAACTATAAAAAAAATAGGAAAAAAAGAAAAAAGTTTTTAATCACCATTATTTTATTTTGCACATTATTGTGTAACCTTAATGTGGTAAACACTACTGTGGAATACTGCAACTTTTTTGTGTGTTCTTTGAAATCAAATCTTTATGAAGAACTGAAACAATGTATTAACATACATGCACAACTCCTCTGAATTGTTAGATAAAATGTGTGAAAATATTAGCATGAGCTGTAATGTATCTGCATCTATGCTTGCGTGCATCTCACTAGATTCAAGAGAAGAATGGGAATTAAGCTTTGGTTTAAACATGTCCTTAAATTTAAATGTAATTAAAAGGTACTAGAATGGTATTCTAATGAAACAGTTTATTTCTGATGCTCTGATCTAACCTTCTCTGAACTGTCTTCTCCACGTTTTCCGGATAGCCCTAAAACATTGGTTACTACTATGAATGGATATTTGAATAATTTGGATAAAATATTGTAACATATACACGTTGGTGGGAATCTTGTTCAGAATGTTGCATTTCTTGTTTGTGAATCAGTTGTCCGGAAATAGAGCCATCCCCATTACTGTAGTACAGGGTACATTGCTAAGCACGCACCTTTGCTTGAAGTCCTTGTAGTTTAATATATTCTCTGACATATTCTAGTTTTGAATATGCAGTGTCCACACCAATTAATCTTTTCATCATGTGGTCCTCAAACTCGTCAATCAAGCTCAATCTAACCTACAAAAAAAATCCTATATATTAAAATCGAAGGATGTTTTTGGATTAAAATATCATTATATTTCAATGATGAATGAACCGCCTTAATTGTTAATAGAAAACCCATACACTATTAATTTAATCATTTATTCCAAAAAAAGTAAAAAAAATTACATTAGAAGAAAATTACTCTGAGATTCGAAGCAGGACCCGATAATCACTAAATTACATTGTCTGGCATCAATCACCATTTACCATGTTTTGCTTAGTCCCAACTATTTCTTCACGAATTTGTTCCCTGCTTTTCTGCCACTCTCTCGTTTGGGATCGAAGTCTTTCCGATTCATGCTCTAACTTGTGAGAGAATTGAACCAATTTTTCCATAGTTTTCCTGACAACCATTAAAAGCATCAGTTGCCGTTCCATCTCCTCTGTATTGTCACCTAGTGGCAAACAATGCTAGTAAAGTCAGATTCTAACATTAAAGGTAAAAGACATTCACAGAAAAATGAATTGCATTCCTCGTATATACCAGGGTTCTTTTGACGTGTATTCAGGCACTTCAATATTTTAACCATATGTCTTTTATAACGAAAGGGAAATAGAAAAAAAACATGCACATTTGAACTGAATTTTAATTATGAAATGGCACACTTATACAGAAATAAACCACAAAACAGCGCAGTGTAGATGGAAGACATGCTATAAGAGGCCCTTTCCTTGTGTAAAAATGAGAGGCAGTTGAAAAGCCAAGACAATTTATCAGTGGCTTGTGCCATTGAACAGGAGCAGCTACATTGGAACGTGCAGAGAGGAGTACGGAATCATGTTCATGTTAATAATTGATGTGTAGGTTGAATGGCTTTTGTCAAACAAGCTTAAAGCAGGGAGGTGTTAAGCAGCCATGGGAGACAGGAACGCAGGTGGCCAAGGACCAAATGTCTTTACATAAAAAATGAGGAGTAGCTCATTGAATATATCAGGGCATATTGACAGGCTGCAATAGCAGTCCACAATGCCATTTGTTGGTGTACTCTAGATTGTAAGCTTGTTTGAGCAGGGTCATCATCAACATTTTATTCCTGTAACATTTTGTAATTGTCTCATTTATTGTAATATTTCCCCCCTTTTATAATATTGTAAAGCACTGCTGAATAAGTTGCCTCTTTATAAATAGTAATAATAAAAATGTATGGTGTGGTTTATTTACTAAACAACACATTAGAAGTGAACTTAAATAGCTAAAGTCATAGTTGGAGATTGTTTCAAAATCAGCTCTTTTTGCAGAAATTTAGGAATTAAATATCCAGTATATTTCAATTCTATTATTTTGAGAACCTCAAAAACTCCCAAGCTAATTTCAGATTATTTTCAAATACTAATGATTATATTATTTGAAGAGACACTATATAGTCACCAGAACAGCTACAGCTTATTGTATTTGTTCTGGTGCATATAATCATCCCCTTACGGCTTTTAGTAGTTAACACTGTGTTTTCAGAGAAAATGCAGTGTTTACATCACAGCCTAGGGATAACTCCACTGGTCACTCATCAAATGGCTGCTAGTGGTGCTTCCTGGGGCAGTGCTGCACACTGTGCAGCACTGCCATTCAGTGTCTCCACCCTCTGCATGGAGACACTGAACTTGATTGATTCAATACATCTCTATGAGGAGATGCTGATTGGCCAGGGCTGTGTTTGGCTCTGTTGCCAGTCTCAGCTAATCCTATGGGAAAGCATTGTGATTGGCTGAGAACAACACTTCTGATGATGTCAGCCAAACAGACAAATCACGGGCAGACCCAGCAGCTGCAGACTTGAACAAAACTAAGGAATACAAGTGTCCCTTTCATGCCCTTTTTGAAAATTTGTACTGTTTGAAATTTGTTCTAAATAATTAAAAAATTATTTACTGATCCAACATTTCTGTAAATGATAACTGAATAAATAACAACAATGTGCCTGATTTATTACTTAGCTACTGGAAATGTAATACCAACACCTTTACCTAATCATTGAATATTATTAAACCGTCATATACTTATTATTAAACCGTCATATATATATATATAACCGTAATATATTTATATATGTCAAATGTCTATTTTAATTCAAAGCCACAAACTTAAAACAAATCAATACATTCCTCTTTAGTTAGAAGGCATGTTATAGTTTTGTTTGGCATGTTTATTGTTTTATTTGTAGAATAGAAATACATCTTACTCATAAAAGGCAGTTGACTGATCTTGATGGATAAGCTGTTTAAATTCTGTTTGGATCTTCTTTGAGTTTCACGAAGGGTTGATTCTTCGACCGATTGACAAAGTTCCTCTAGTGATACAATCTTGTCTTTGAATCTACTCTAAAGTTAAATACAAAATTAAACAGCAACATCATTAATTTAGTTCATTTTACAAAACATCATCAAAAGGAGCCATGTAAATACTTAACCAAACATTTATATCAAATCTGGCAGAGATCATCGGACCTTGTGTATCTTGTCTTCTCTCGCGGCATCAGCGATATAAAGTAGAAGAAGTTTCAAATCTTTCAAAAGTTCTCCTTCCTTGTTCTTTTGGTTTTGCCAAAATCGCTCTCTTGATTTTAATTCTCTTCCAAGTGATTCCAACTAAAACCATAAATATTTGTGATACATTTACGTAGACATCAATATGCGTAATTACCAGTTCACAGTAATGAAATGAAGGGGCACCATATTCCATAACTGATCATCTCATCTTTCATTACACATCAGCATTAATTTGGTTGAGTAAGATTGTAAGTTACTAATACAAGCCAAGCTGACCTAGAAGGGGAAGAAAATATTGGCCTCCAGAGGTAAGTATGGCTGTGAGGACGACAGATTGTATAGTGCCATCGAAGGCATAGTTTAAAATGCTTTTCCACTAGACCATTTTACAATTTAAAAATACAATTACATTGTCTCCCTGGAATCGTCTTTTTATTGTAAATCTCCTTATTGGATGGCCAGAATATTAGGGATGCAGTGTTCCCTTGGAACTAAGCAAAATATCTTCTTAGATACACTGTATCTGAACGCATCATTATATTTTGTCTATTTACAAAATGACGTTGGTCGTAGAAAACATTTGCAAAATGAATGTACTGACCACAAAATATAATACTTACCAGATAATAATCCTTTCCTTTCGACGATGTGCCTGACTGTACAACTGGCATAATAATTCCTGTTAATGGGCTGGTTTGAGCACCTACCACTGATCCACTGTCACCTGTGATTGGATCAATTGTTCTAGCTCCCAATTCGATTGGAATAAGTCCTTAAGGAAATGTAGAAATAAATGTTACCTATATTCACTTAGATATTTGTTTTTGGAGCAAAAAGAGAACACATCAGGTTGGGACGGAGGGCGAAAATGTGTTTTTTTTGGAGTCCAAGTACTTATAATAAAAATATGCAGTAACAGTACTGTAGATACACGCATACACACACACATGTACAGTTTTGAACGTATGGCAGATTTATTTTGTAATCAATGGTAACTATACCTTTCCCTTCGGCATCCTCCATTGTTCCTGCCAGCGGAATTAAATGGCCTTTAATAAAATCATATTCTACTCCAAGAATTGGCACCATTATATCTGAAGGTCCGGGGTCATGGATTTCCATTCCTAATACTGCAGGAAGCCACAGCTCTGTCCTGGGATAGAATATCATACCTGGTGCATTTTTTAAGATAAAATATTGCTTTGACTTCAATATGGCAAATATACAAAACATATCGGATATGAGTATGTCTCTATATATTAAACAACTGAGATCATGAATATTATTATTTTATGTAGTAATGTAGTCAGCTTAATACGGTTTGTATTGTTGTTTTTCGTCCTTCGTTAATGTTGATTTTTTTAACAAGAACAACTCATGAACTGACGTGCCTAAAGTAGTCATATTATCATGATCCGATAATAACACATAAACACAGTAACGTAAACTATACTGATTTTCAAATTTGGTAAAGTACCCCTTACATCAAAAAATGCTGTGAGGTGGACAATAAAAATGCTATTACATTTTAAGACGGTAAACAATCTTTATAAATTAATTTAAAAAGTAGAGTAACACCATGCCCTAGGAAATGAGAAAAAAATGTCAGAACAACAAAACAAAAAACAAAAAAAAGAAATAAAAGAGTTGTGTTTGAGATTTTAATATAAATTATTGTAATAAAATAGATTATTATTATTATTATTATTATTATTATTATTATATTGAAGCTAATAGCAAGTTTTTAATTACAATATAAAACAGATAAGTAAAAAATAAACTAATATTCTCACGTGTTTATTTTTTTATTATTTTTATTTTTTGTTCATTGAACTATATCGTCTACTGTAATTAGCATAAAGTACGAAATTGACCATGATAAACAAAACTGACCATAAAATAAGGGTGGTTAATGTGTAGAATAACTCCATATATATGGATTTAAAGGCCCACTCACCTAAATTTCCACCATAGCATTTAAAATCCATAGCCATTGACTTTTGCCACTTCAAATTGTGCGTTCTATACATTAAGTGTTGCTGCCTTATTGCAATGGATCTCTTCATATTTTCCATGGCTTTATCCAAAGCTCTGTAAACTTGTTCAAAGTCATCTTTCACTATAAAATCATCTCCAGGGATTGTGTCTTTAAGGGCTTTCAGAGCGTCAATCACATTGATCTCAGCCATCAGTAAATTGGACTCTAAGAGCGCTTGGTAACCTCCAGAATGGGGCACCACTTTTCCTTGATTGAAAACAGCACCTTGAAGTCGGACTTTTTTCCCACTCAATGGCTCACAGAATTCATCTCCAAACACAGAAATCTCACCAGATGTAGACATTAACCCTCCGACTGGAATAACGTGACCTATGAAGAAAGAGATTCAACAAAGTAAAATTAATAATTAAGAACTTTTGAAAAAAAATATATATCTAGGTTATTTTGAGTACTGTTATTCAAGTACTACAGATGAAAACACATTTTACATACCATTTTATGTACTACTAGGACTACCACCTGTATATTTGGACTATTTATATTTGGACTATTAGGTACCGCTGCTATTACTCTCTAGTATTTTTCAACATTTTCTATTTTATTTTATTTTCCACTTGTTTTAGGCGCACCCTTATTCCTTCTTTTCTCTCCATTGTATTCTAAGGGGTTCAGAGGGGATTCCCCTTTTCTATAGGTGTGCTGCCTTGTTGTCATATTCCCTGTTTTCCTATCAGCCCTGAACCTCCTTCCTGATCTCGATTATTAATTATTCCAGGATTTTTTGAAATACTGTTTTTTTATGAAAATCCCCCCAAATTTATTGAACAAATTTCATATTTCACTTGTGCTTGTATGGGAAATAATGTTAAAATAAATCACAAAAGCGACTAAATCTTAGGGTCAGAATGATTAGCAATTTTTTATTATTTGCACATCTCCAAAAATGCTTCAAGGGACATTATAGGCATGAAAGCAACTTTAGCTTAATGAAGCAGTTTTGGTGCACGGATCATGTCTCCTAAGTCTCACTGCTCAATTCTCTGCCATTTAGGAGTTAAATGTTCTGACTCTAAAGAACTCAATCCTAAATGTATTGGGTTTTAGAGATGCTCAGATCCAGAAATCGTACCTGCTGCACATGATTTCAAACAGTGATACATTCATATTGCAAAAAAAAAAAAAAGTATTCACATTTTGGAACCAGAAATTTTATATCTGCAGATTTACTGAGCAGACAAAATTCATACTGAACTCTGCTTTGGAAAATCAATAATAACTTCTACGATAACATTACAAAATTCCTGAAAAGCTAATTATATTAATAGAAGAAATGAAACCTTGCCAAATACATTAATGTCATATGTCATGTTAGTCATTATCTCTAACAATGAATCATAATAATGATATCAAACATTACTTATGCATATTACATATAAAGATAACTCGACACTTTAAGCACCAAAATAACTTTAGCTGAATTAAGTGGTTTTGATATGTAGATTAAACCCTGCAGCCTCACTGGACAATTTTCTGCCATTTAGGAGTTAAATTAGGAGTAATTCCGTTTTATTAACACCTCTCCTGGCTGTATGTATGCAGCGTCACTACAAGCATTCTGAAATAGAGCTCAATGTTTTCAATTTTACTTTTTTGCACATTGTGTTTAATGTAGCAGTTCTTGCCTTCTTCTCTGTTCGATGCCTGCTAGATCCCGCAGAAGACTCCCATGTGTGATTAAAGACCAATGGACAGAACAGGAGCAAAAAACGTATAAAGTAGCCACTGTGCTGCACGATCTGTTTGAAAATTATTATTTTTTTTCATGCTGGCTGTGTGAGTCCCAGCCAGGGGAGGTGTGGCTAGGGCTGCATAAACAAAAACAAAAGTGGTTTAACCCCTCAATGGCAGAGAATTGAGTATTAAGACTGCAGAGATATGATCCACCCCACGAGTAAGCAACCTTGGGCAATCCAGATGTTGTGGACTACATCCCCCATAATGCTCTTAAAACCATAATGCTGGCAAGGCATCAGGGGAGATGTAGTCCACAACATCTGGACTGCCAAAGGTTGCCTACCCCTGATCTATACACTAAAGCTGCTTTATTAAGCTAAATATATTTTGGTGCTTAGACGGTGCCTTTAACGTTTATCTTTTATCTCTTTAACATTGCATGCTATGTTTTTGTCTCATGCTGTATCAACTATGAAAACAAGTTGCTTTACCTAAGTTGGGTACAATTTTGTACATCCGTTAGACAGGAGTTTTGATCTACCTAACATAAACTGCAACACAAAACATCTTTTCTTTTAACATATTTGTGATATGAGTGTGTTTTGCACTGACTTTCCACAATGATCTCAGTATCGACTTATGTTTTTCTAAAAAAAAAAAAAAATCCATTATATGTTATGTTATTTATTTTGGTTTATTAGAACCTCTTCCTCTACATGTGGTGTGCGTCTCTGTTTTCCTAATCCTTACAAATTGATTTTACAGTATTTTACAATATTTTTTATACATTTAGTATATACAGTTATGTAAAGCAATTCTGTGTCACACACAAACACAACACATGTAAAACCCATAAAGACAAACATACACGCCACTGACCTGTGTTGCTGTCCAATTCAATGCCTAGAATCGGAAAAATCTTTCCTGTTTTGGGGTC
The DNA here is from genome assembly GCF_036172605.1 of Pelobates fuscus. Classification (NCBI taxonomy): domain Eukaryota; kingdom Metazoa; phylum Chordata; class Amphibia; order Anura; family Pelobatidae; genus Pelobates; species Pelobates fuscus. The sequence goes on along the minus strand of NC_086327.1, from coordinate 125,551,726 downwards.
AATCATAGGGCCTCCTATTTCAATTGGTGAAATCATGCCAGTGAGAGGATGGGCATATGTACCCCCCAGTGCCATCCATTGCCGTGTTTGTGGATGAATAGTTACAGCAAGAATTGGCACTTCCATTCCAGATGCATGATCCAACATTAGTATCAGCCCCTCATATTTTTTGTGATGATTAATACTTGGAAGATTGCATTCCACTGGTAGCCCAGATCTCGGACACAGGGGATAAGGAATAAATGGGAATAGAAGTGTTTCTGTTGTCGTAATTTCTCCTTGTTATTTACAAAACAAATAAATAAATAAAATACATAAAACTCAAGTAAACAGATATGGATTTGGGTGAACCAAAATTAATCCGAAAAATGTTGCTAATTTCTAAAATACTAATGCCCATTATTCCCTATGGGGAATGAAAGAAGGTGTCAGTCACAAAGTTACAAAGTATCAATGTAGTGAGTTATTGATTTGATTAATTATTGGGAGAATTGAGTTATCGATTAGATTTTTCAGAGATCTATTTATTTTAATTTGTTTATGGTTTAAGTTGATTCTGGAATTTGGACGCTTCCAAATTGCTGAATCACCAAATTCAGGAAAAATTTGATTCAGAACAAAATTAATTGTCCATGTCTACTTTAAAAAGCGAGTACAGTTCAAAGCCTTTCAAGAAATGTATATGTGATCAGTTGAGTATGACATAATTTAAAGGGACACTATAGTCAAAAGAACAACTACAGCTTAATATAGTTGTTCTGGTGAGTATTATCATTACCTTCAGGCATTTTCACACTGTCTTTCCATAGGTACACCTCCAAGGGGCCACTCCTCAGATGGCCACTGGAGGTGCTTCCTGGCGCAGTGCTGCACAGGAGTGTAGCGCTGACCCGCGCTGCGCTAGAAATAAGGAAAGTTTTCACCTTTTCTAACAGGGCTATGGGGGCATGTTTGTGTTCCTGACCCTATAGTGTTCCTTTAATTAACTAAATAAAGGAGCCAACAGATAAATAAAAAAGGGACCAGACCTTAGTTTGGGCATGCCAGTAGTAGTGTAAGAATAAGACCAGAGAATAAATGAAAAAGAAGAAAAGTCAAATGAAATGAATGAGTATCCAAATTAAAAGCATTTTGGAGAAATATATTTGCATTCATTCAAAACATTAACCTATCTTTTATTTATTTTACTTCAGAATTAGGCTTGTTTAAAAAGTTTCCTCGCTCCATAAATAAAATCGACAAAATAATTATAGGACATATTTTAATTGCTGAGAATAAAACACATGAATTGGCCATAAAACAACGACCCCACTTATTAGATACGTTATTATACTTCCTACATACAAGTGAATTTACAAGAAGGAGAACAGCGAGGATACCAGTCCTGACCAAATACCTACAAACTCTGCGTCTCCCATAAGTCCACTTTTAGATAAGACTCTTTTTTATTTGGACTATTGACTTTCTTTGGCGCAGCCCTTTCTTTTATTCTTTTTTCTTTCGATATATACATAAATACATTAAATCAAAGATAATGTTTGATACGTAGATTGCATCAAAATAAATGTTTCAGCACTCTGGGCTAAACGAGGTTTAAATACAAGGATTATTGTGTACAATGATTTATTTATAAACCCAAATAGACTTGGCAATCTTGTTAGTTTTATTAACATTGACCTCAGTTACATTAGTGTTGGGTTCAAATAAAACAATGATCTAAATGTGCATTCCTCTTTCCAAATAATTCATGTCAGGTCATTCCTCTGTGAAAGAACATTAAATTAAGCTATAAAAGAGGTCTAATTGTGCTCAAGAGAGGAAAATATTGGTTTTGATGACATGGGAAATATAGTTGTTTTTTTTTAATGCTATTGAAAATGAAAGCTTGTACTTGCATTTTCTCCTGAAGTGCAATAGCCTAAGTGACCCTATTGATGAGAATGGCTCCAAAGACCTATTTGATTTTTTTTAAATGGTTTCTTTACTTACCGAACGCTGAGTCCACAGTAGTAATTAGCTGGGAGGTAGTGGGATCATACACAACATTCCCAGCAATTGGAAGGACTTTGCCAGTTTCACTGTGCACAAAATAGTCATCTGGAGCTGGCATTAAATAATGACTGGATAGAAGCATAACAGAATGTGAAGCTGGACTTAGAAGCCCATGTGTGCTATTCACACTTACAAGATTGCCGTCCCGTACCGAGCCATCTAACGCTGCAATAGATACAACAAAAAACATAAAAAAAAATAAAAACCATAAACATCAAAATAAGGTGAAAATGTATAATACCACATAATCTGTCAGAACCGTGCATATAAATGATACAAACACAAATGCATGTTTGTTTAATCTATCATTCAGTCATTTTTTAAATGAGACAGATATAAGAGCTTAAAGCAGTGTTTATCAAAATAATAAGAGGGAAGACAAAATGCCTGATGATGTATGGTAGTTGGCAGGAGAAGTGAAAGGAAGATATAGTTACTTGAAGTTCTCCATGTTTCTCACTGGTGCTTAATCCTTTAGTATCCCGTTTGACTCACCTTAAAAGGTCCTCGATGTTTGAGAAGGGGCCTCATCTCACAGCCTCCACTAGCGATAGCGACAAAACTTGATGGTGGAAGCTCACCCTTTTCGAAAGTTTTGTCCAGCTAAGATTTTATTTCTTAGTTCTTAGATTGTTTTATATGAATTGATTGCTCAGTCAGTATGAGTATTTCATAAAGATTTTATCGTTATAAAATACTCAGAAGAGACAGAATTGCCTTTAAAAATTGATCTCATGTCCTTCTTAGGCCATCATAAGAGTCAAACAAATACAACTTTTCCACGGATTACATTTTGCTGTAATCATTTGAATTCCCAAACTCAGAGACAACATTTATCTGAATCACAAACCAAGTGAAACAGAATGATAGAAAAAAGATGATTCATGGCTAGGGGACTGTTACGAAATGTTGTCTTTATTCACAAAGCAAGAGTGAGCAATCGAGGGAAAAAAGGAGGAACAAAAATAAATATGTTTTACTATATTTTCACAATCACTGATATGTCTTTATTTCAATATACTGCAAAATATATGCATAATATTTATATTGTGTTATTATGTATATGTTTTGCAGTACACTGATTGGTTCATTTTTGCATTTTTACATTTCCCGAATCAGTTTTTCGGTATGGAAATTCTGCTCAGTTGAACCGACGCACAGCTGTAATTCGCCCATAAGGAAAAAAATATTTCAGAAAAAAAAGGTTTGGCCAAACTGAATTGTCTCGCAATGTACAAATCTTATGACAACTAGGGCTTGTGTCCAGATTAAGTTGTTGTTAGGATTTCTTTATATTTCGTTATGGTTTTGTCACCAATAGCTCTCTGCTTCGTGTCTCTTTATTTAACTTCAATAATCTGTTACTGGTTAAAAATAAAGACATACATAATATTACCTATAAGATCCCTTTTGGTAAGAGCGCATGTTCTGTCCTTGTTAATAAGGTAGGCGCCTGTTCCTTCACCCAGAACACCCCACGCTTTGAGCCTCTCACACTCCTTCATCACCGCTGTATGCATTCTGCTGCATGCATCTTCTAGCTGTAACATGAGTCTGAAATAAGTAAACGAATCATGTTTCAGTAAATATAGGAAAATAGTGTAAACACAGTAATATCACGGTATCTGAGCCTGTTTTATGGTTCTGAAATGGTATATTACTCTCTAAAATAAACATTGAATTCCTCAGGCTCTAGCAACATTTAACCTTGCAAAAATTGTTATCAAAATATATTTTCTATAGTGGAAATTCCGTATCATCGTCTCATTCATCTTCTATCTCTCAAACATACACACCTTCACTTCTTCACCCATGCTTCTATAACACAAGCCATGTCCCCACTCTAATTCCCCATTATTCTAAATCCGCATGCCATACATTTATCTTCTAATCATCAATGGTACCCAATATTTAAGGGGGAGCTGTCACTTTGCAGGTTTTATTTTTAAACAATTAATTTTCTGTCCTTGAGTCCTGGTTTTATTTCTTTATTTTTAAATATATTATAGTTTGTTTCAGTTACAGATTAAAAAAAACAAAAACGTAAGATGTACTTTTTTAATAGGGAACATTGTCTTTGCCATTTTTTGACACTTGGCTGAGCTCAAGCAAAGTTTCATTTCAGTTGCTAAACTAATTTACCCACAATCCGTCAGTTAAAAAATAAATCGCACAGAAGGGCAAACGGCAGACATCATGGACAGAGGGGAACAAAATGGCTGCTCCCAGATACTGAGATCCAGGAAGTGGATAAAAAACATAATAAATATAAATAAAGGCCAGTAGCAAGGTAGGGAATATAATCATTCAAATACAAGGGGCATAAGAAAAGGAAAAGTGAAACAAAGTGCCCCTTAAAGTATTTCCTGCACATTTCCCCCATCCTCTCTATTTTATTATATTATTCTGTCCTTATAGTTATCACTATTCTGCATTTTTTCAGTATCTCCCTATCCTTTCCCAGTAGCATTACCCGTGTCTTTGGTTTATTTGAAATCCTATCACAGTATCCCTCACATGTCCAATGCCTGCAGTATAGAGAGTAGTCGTTATGTGATTGGCGTTTTATTTTTATTTTCCTACCAATGTATAAAAAAACAAAACAGGTGTACTAATGACTGACCAGAGGAAGCAGAGATCTTGGAGACGCATGTGAAGTACAGGGATGCTGTAAGCAATTAATGCGATGCCTAAACTTGATAATTCTTCTACATCTGCTGAATTATATATAATATAAACTTAGAAACCAGAGTAATCTGAATGTACCTTTCCTGGTTAAACACTTTGTTATTATTAATATTATTGTTAATGTACAAATATGCAGTGAGGTCTATAGCTGTTCCATAAAAAGCTATGACTTGCTATAATATAGTTATAGATTAGTAAATTGATATTTTTATCCTTCTCTGCTTATTCATTTTCTGCTATCCTTCTTCCCCGTCCCCAATCCCACGTCTTACTCTGTTAATTCTTGTCTGTTGTGTTTATTCTCTGTTTTAGTATTTCTGTATTTGTGTTCTTACAAGCTTTTTTAAAATGTCAGTGAAAGAAATGTCAAAGTACAAAGTTAAGTGCTTGGCCGCGTCTTTAAATACATTAGCAGAATGCTGGAAAAAGCTATTCCAATTAAACACTCACGATTGGCTATTATATACACAGAGCTTGCTGGCAGACTCTCCGATACTGTTTTTTGTTTTCAGCATCTCAAGCAATCTCAGACATTCTCTCAGAGCGCCATTAAAAACAACGCAATGATCTTCCAAACTCTTCGAATCCTGCTCTAAATTGCCCAGCTGCTTATTTAGAATCTCCTCGTATTCCGCTGCCAACAGCTTTCTCTTTGCGATTTCCAGTTCAGCCTGAAGCACAGAATAAGAAAACAAGTTCAAATATAATGAATAATCTGGATGTAAATTCTGCACCCTTTATCAGTGGAATATTGACTATTAAAGGATCACGCTAAGCACCATAATCACTACAGCTCACTGCGGTCGTTATGTTCCCACAAGTGTCCTTTAGTGATAGTGATTATGGTACTTGAAGTATTCCTTCAGGGATCATTATGTATTATACTCGTAGAGTATACAGTGCTGAAAAATATGTTATCATTAACAAATGCCAAATAATCATTATTATTACTAAATAATACAAACCATATCATGCATACAAGCTATACCTTTTTACAGCCATTCAACATTGAACTATTTCCTTTTTTTAAGGCATATTTTGTATTAGATGGTGACCTTCAAGGGACAATATAGTCACCAGAACAACTACAGCTTAGGTGGCTGTTCTTGTATCTATAGCATGTCCCTGCAGGCATTGTCATGTTTTCATAGAAAATGTAGTGTTTATGTTACTGCCTAGGGACATCTCCAGTAGCAGTCACTCCGTATGGAGGCCCAGAACTTTCCCCATAGAGATGCATTGAGTTAATGCATCTTTATGAGGGGTTGCAGATTGGTGCAGAGCAGCGTTTTGCTGCACATGTGCAATAGCCTCCTGTGGGAAAGCATTGGATTGGCTGAGATCATCAAGACTGATGCTCTCAGCCAAGGGGGTGGAGCATGGGTAGGACCAGCCACAACCAAATCTGTATTAAGCTGGAGAAAGGTAAGTATATCACCTATTTAAGGGGATGCCAGGGGACTAAATAGCAATAGTGTAAGGAATACATGTTTCTATTTCTGACAGAATAGTGCTCCTTTAATCAATCCACAATAAAATAATGACAGAAATGAACCAATTCATGCAATAAATGTATCTTCTATTGTATCTACCAGATATTTGTTTCCAGTAAATATATAGTGAAGGACTGCATTACACCCAAAGCTACTCTGCTATAAGCACCTAATTAATGAGTTCATATTTATAACTTAACTAAAATACATGTATTTCAAGATGTCATGGAGATCTGTCACCAGACATGGTATATTTACTAAGGGTTGTGGTGACAGAAGAATGATGATGATAATATGTGTCTATAAAGCATATTAGAGGGTTAAATTGGAGTGCGCATAACAGCCAGTTGTCAGTGACTGTTGAATTTAAAGGACAACAGAAACTCTCCTTTGTACATTGCTGAGATGTGATTAAAACACATTAAAAACAGTACAGATCAATGTAGTGCCCATGGTGCAAAGAGGTTATGAGTTCCATGCCATGATTTGTTGGCAAACCTTTTTGTGAGTAGTTTGACAAGAACTAAGGTTTTCCCAGTGCCTCTCTGCAGCTGTATTGGAAATGTGAAACTCACACTTCCGCACTGTAATTAATAATTTCACCCAACCTGGATGTCAGTGATAGCCTGAATGCACTGCAATAACTCACCCACCACACCATCCAATTTGGACAAAATTCATATTGGTAATTCCAAATGATCAATGATGGTGGAGAGGCTGCGGGTTGTAGGTACCAGGGAAAACCTATTTTTTTTGGCAAACAACTGTAGGACGAGCAGCATATCCTCTGTGCGCTATATCCACTACACTGATCTATAGTGGTTATGGTAATTAGTGTTCCCATTTAATAGCGTCATTTTTCAAGATGAATGGAGAATAATTTAGCAAAATCCTCTACGGAAACCTATTTTTTAAAGTATCATGTGCACTACTGACGATGTGTTACAAAGTAGGTGTCTTTGGAAGTCACAGATATAAGAAAATACTTCGGTAACATAGTACCTCTTTCTTTTTTCTTTTGTAGCTTTCTAATATGGAACTGCTGTAACGCTTCTGTTTGTAAGAAATACTTAGACATTTCGCAAAAACGTCTTTCAGAGTGCTCACTTCATGTACAAGTTTATCATAGTAAATCTTTACCTAAAAGGCAAAACATAGCATGTTCATTGTTATCACTGGTAACAAAATGACTTGGAAAATCGTTGTTTTCATTTTCTGTTTCTAACTTCCCAAAGACGTATTTAATCAACATATTTCTGCACCCCTCTATTAGGTCTCACAATGTGGTCTTGTTTAAACTGCTATTAGTTTAATCAATACTTAGTTGAATAAGAATATATTTTGAAATATTTAGTCATACAGACATCCATAAATCTAAACAGACACTGTAAGCACGTTAACAACTTCATTTTATTGAAGATGTTATAGTGCCTGCAGTCTGCTACCACAAATTCTTGTTTAAGTCCCAGTTGATCTGTGTGTAATGTCCATGGGATTCATTAGAAGGCTCATGACTGGTAGCATACAAGTCTAATGATAGATGCCTTATATTCAGATGCTTCTTTTCTTCCATGCAAGATTTTTTATTTAAAGGACCACTATAGGCACCCAGACCACTTCAGCTCAATGAAGTGGTCTAGGTGCCAGGTCCCTCTAGTTTTAACCCTGCAACTGAAAACATAGCAGTTTCAGAGACACTTCTATGTTTACATTGAGGGTTAATCCGGCCTCTAGTGGCTGTCTCACTGACAACCGCTAGAGGCCGCTTCCGAGATTCTCACTGTAAAAATCACAGTGAGAAGATGCTGGACGTCCATAGCAAAGCATTGAGTAATGCTTTCCTATGGGCTGTTTGAATGTGCATGCAGCTCTTGTCGGCAGGAGGAGGAGAGGTCACCAGCGCAGAGGGAGCCCGAAGCGGGAGAAAGGTAAGTGGCAGAAGGGGTTTTAACCCCTTCAGCCCAGCGGGAGGGAGCCATGAGGGTGACCTAAGGAGAGAGGGGACCTAAGGACTACATAGTGCCAAGAAAACAAGTTTGTTTTCCTGGAACTATAGAGGTCCTTTAAAGAATAAGGTAGTGGGAGGTACACCTGGAATCAATCTAATATAAACAAAGTAACTCACTTACTTCTTCTTTTAGATGGCCAAGTTTAGCTGTGACTAGAAGAGATTGCTTTAATAAAATATCATAGAATACGTGTGTGTTGAAACATTCCATGTCAACCTGCTGATCATAGTCCCAAAATTCATCATTCACAAGGAAACCTAAAAGAGGACAAAACACGGTTGTTTGCGAAAGTCACAAGATAGCACACATCTGAAAATGCCCTTTAAATTTCAGTTTTTGGGAAGTCTATTAGATTTACAAACATGAATAAGCTGTCATCTAGAGGAGAACACATGGACGTTTGCTGTAAACATCTTCCAACCTTTCCATTTTAATTAATTTTAACACCTTAAACATCAATACAGTTTAAGTTTTGATTGTATAATTAAAAGGATTGACAAGGCAATGTTCTGCTAAACTGCTACAACCATTAAATATTTTTATGTCTATTACAGATTAGACAGATTATCTAATTGTTGTGACGGAGGCTGCAGAGCTAAGCAATATACATTCCATAAAATAAGAGAAAATAATATTAAACAAACTATTTGGGAAATTTTCTGAATACGTACCTGTATAGCAGTCTAACCCAACTACTTTGGAGACATAATAAGTTAGAATTTTAGTTTGGGGTAAAAATGGAAACTGTTGGGTCATAATCTTAATCTTATGGAAAGGTCTTGTTGGAAATCATAGGGAGACAGTTATTCCCTAATTCCGAGCCCAGCTTAATCTTAATCTTCTCTTATCCTAAATTCTCCCAGATCTAAATATCACAAACCCTAAGACCTCCCAACACTAACTACCCTAAGCCTTTATCATGGCTTAGACTGCGGTACCTTGCATCATTATAACATTGAGTGTAACAGTGTAACAGTGTACCTGCTGACACATTACTATAAATAGCACACTAATGGTATTATTAAAGGGGACATCTAGGTAAAAAAAAAATCCAATTTTAATGAGCATGAACAAAACTGTTCAAATAAAAAAATTGAATTTTTTTTCCATTTTTTTTTTATATACTCTTAAAATTCTTTCCTGCAAGCTCTGCCGCTAAACGTTTTGCCCAGCACTAACTTTCTTATTCATCCTTGGCTGTGGACAGACTAAAATTTGCAAGCCATAAATCTTAAGTGGAAATGGATTTTAGTAAAAAAAATTAAATTAAATAAAGTTAATTAAATACTGGATGTTTTTCAAAATATATGGTGAAAAATTAAATGCTCAAATGCGCTGGAATAGGTTTTTTTTTAGAAGTGTAGACAAGTCTAAAGGCTTAGAAGACTTATTGTTTTGAATTCTTCTTTCTTTATCTAACTTTATCCAATCTCATGCAGGAGCTTGCTTTGCACTAGCAATTAAAATAGCAGGATGTAAAAACTTCTAAAGTAAACAAACTCTGCTAAGAATGAATGTTTCTTTTCAAGAAGTCTGTATGGAGACTGGGTGAGACACAGCAAGGAGTGGTGTAGTTAGTTCTTCATAAACAAATTGGGCACACAAACCACTTCACTAACGGACACTGTAAGCACCCGAAGTGCCCCTGTCCCTTTAATCTTGCAATTATAATTCTCTAATTGATAATCTGCATTAATTACATTGCAAGGTCTGGTAGACAGCCACTAGAGGTACGTCTGTGTTATTATGTGACTTCTGCACACCTAACTAATGCTGAACATCCTCACTGAGGATATCCAGGACATCCAGTGTCAGCTAAAACCCTATAGGAAAGCATTGATTCAATGCTTTCCTTTGGGGTAGCCCTAAAGCTAGCCTGGTGCTTGCAGCGCATGCACATGGGGGTGGAGCCTGACCCGGAGCCAAGGGACATCGGTGCTAGATTCTGGTAAGTGACAGAAGGGTTTCTGCATTGCAGGGTCGGGGGACAGACGCAAGGGGGCACTATAGGGTACTATAGTGCTAGGAATACTACTTTGTATTCTAAGCACTATAATTTCCCTTTAACCCCTTAAGGACCAAACTTCTGGAATAAAAGGGAATCATGACATGTCACACATGTCATATGTCCTTAAGGGGTTAAACTAAAATGGCTTTCATGTGCATTAGTTTTTAGTTTGAAGCGCTTTCCAATTTTTCAACAAACTGGGAAAAAATTCCTTCTCGACCTCAGAATCAGATCTCTTTTCTCAAGAAGCTGCAACTGTTTAAAATCAATGTTAAATCGCATTTTTTCTAAAATGAGTCCATAAGTATAGAAAGTAAGGCATGCATTCTCTCCCAAACAGACTTGTTGCACCATAACCACTGCACCAAGCTGTAGTGATTATAATGTCCCTTTAATGGTGCATGAGGAGGGTGACAGCCAGGGCATGCATATATACTCTAATCCATTCTGGCCATTTTCCTTCATTGAGACTGACATCCCACACATTGACTGTAAAGAATGAAGAAAATAATCGTTAATGCTACTTACTACGACATTTCTTTTTATCAGACTCATCCCACTTTTTATCAGCATGAGTTTTGATCCTCGTTTTCGGATGAAGTTTCTTCACTGTTGACACAGCAGCCCCTTTGGATGAATAGCTATTAAAGTTATATTTGAGATGACGTTTTCTGAACTTTGGAAAACCTGCAGTCTTCTGAGTCCAGCCCAAGTCTTTAAACCAAACCTGGCAAACACAAGATATTCATAGTATCATCGTATTATTAAAGTGCTACATCTTCAGAATCATCCACAATACTACATTTTATCATGACACACCTTGCACATAGTGTATAATAATTTATAAATTCTGTTTAGTTTTATGGGATTACTGTCAAAGAACTCACGATATTCGTTTAATAACCAACGCTCCCCAAGTTTTATGTGAAAAGTCATTTTACCCAAGCAGCAGGTAAAAGTGCTATCTATGGCTTCTGGCAGTGGTTGAACCCTGGACAGCTGTCAGTATTTAGCGCAGTGTTCCAAATCAGAACTTCCATCAGTAAACTGTATTCTGTTCTGTACTAACCCCCAGCAAATATAAACAGTGTCAAAACAGTGCCCTACATGAAATCATTACTGACAAATATAACAGTTTTATAAATTTATAATTAATGTTACTAAAAAAACTGAAATTTAACTTACAAGAAGTAAGATGCAGGTTATTAAAATTAACAGAAGGCTTGTTACAATCCCAGTAATGGCTGGCCAATCCGGCTTTAAAAGAAGCTGAGGAGTCTTTGCAATTCCGTTACGGACGACATATCTAGGGGCCGTAGGAAAAAACGGACCATCTTCATAACATTGCCCTCCTCTTACCATGACTCTTAGATACTAGAAAATAAATGTTTTCATTATGAACACTGGGAAAAATATGTGGGTTGAGATATAAATTAAAGATTATGTTATCTGATGAATGTAATATCTGTTGCAACGTGAAGAGACAAAACAATAGCAGATTACAATCGTGATGGAAAAACGAAACTATTGATGAACACGCAAGTGTTTAACTTTATTTTATCATGTGTTTAGAATAATTTCAGAATTTTAAGGAGATATGAGTGAACAATTAGTGCAATGTTATGGTTACCTGCGATTTAAACTGCAGTTCACTCCTTTGGTGGGCAAAGATACTCTGTAGCATTCTGGGATTGAATATAAACTGGCCTGAAATGGTTATGCTGTATACTGTTGTAGGGTTTCTACAATATAGTTACATAGTTACATAGTTACATAGCTGAAAAGAGACTTGTGTCCATCATGTTCAGCCTTCCTCACATATGTTTTTGCTGTTGATCCAAAAGAAGGAAAAAAACCTAGTCTGAAGCGTTTCCAATTTTGCAACAAACTAGGAAAAAATTCCTTCTTGACCCCAAAATAGCAGTCAGATGTCTCCTTGGATCAACAATCCAACACAACCCTTCATTATATTATGTAAGTAGTTTATTCATCAAATGGTAAGTTGACTGCTGACCTGTGTAATATAAACCAAAATACTGGAGTTGGAGCAAATATCAGATGAATTTTCACGTTTAGATATATTGCCTTAAAAGGATACTCAAGGGACTAATACATGTGTGAAAATGACAGAATATTAACAAGGCCAAAATCAAATGTTAAATTTGTATTGGTTCCTGGAGAGTCCCTTTAATTTTCACATCAGTTTTCAGCTCACCAGCATCACTTTTAATTAATAACAAACATAAAAGTGACAGTAACTGCTGACTGATTGCTTACAATCTAGAGTATTTTTTTTATTTTTCTTATTATTAGTAAAAACATTGAGAGAGCAGGTACATTGTTATTAAGGAATTGATCAATTTGGGACCCAACTTTAAATTTTATTCTGGAGGTGAAAATAAAGCCATAATAGTAAGATGAAGCCTGAAAAGTAAGATGAAGAGCAGGTGAGAAAAACATACATTTTTTAGAAGTGTAAATAAATGGACAGGTGGAAGACAGAGCGATCAGTTAAACCATAGTTGCCGTAATCCATATGTAACATTATTAGTAAATAGATCAGTCGGCCGGCAGGTGTAAGTGGATGGGAAGATAATATTGCCAGATCTGCTGTCTTTTACCGTTAATAGATCACATGAAAAAAAGGAGATAAAAGAAAGGATCTATTTTTAATGCTGTGGGTTTTTTTTTCTGGTGTATTTTTTTTCTTTTCTATTTGTACCTTTTTATTTTTATTTATTAAAATTGTAATGCATTGTTTAGTTTAGTTGCGATGGGACTTTGTTTTTTTTCATTTGGCTTTTTTTGTAGAAAAAAGGTGTCTGATGGTATCATTTTTTTACAGCGATTTATTTTTCTTTCTACAATTAGTACTGTGAGGGGTAGTAGGCAGGTTACTTTTAATTAGGGCAGGGGTAGGCAGCCTTCAGCACTCTAGATGTTTCGAACTACATCTCCCATAATGCTTTTGTAGTTATAATGCTGGCAAAGCATCAAGGGAGAGGTAGTCCACAACATCTGGGGTAACGAAGGTTGCCTATCCCTGGCCTAGGGTCTTGGGTACCCTAGCCAACTGAGGGGCTATAGACAGAATTGTTTTGAGGGATTGGACAATGGCAGACATTAGCCCCCCTCCCAGAAATATTATTAGAACCTCCATCCATCGCCCATGGGTGGAGGCTGGAGAGGGACTCTATTAATATTAAAAAAAAAAAAAAAAAAAACAATGTCCATGGGTGGAAGAACAGGGAGGACTGGTACCAGGTCATCCCTGTATGTTACTATTGACTAGTGTGTTATTACTGTGATCAGCCACTGGCTGTTTAAAACCCCCCTTGTACTAGTTGGGGGTCAAAATGACCCCCACAGACTTGTTTCATTATTATTACTTTTTTTTTTTAATGTTGCACCACACAATTAATCTTTGTGGTGGCAAGGTGTCCAATGCAGCTGGATTTAGGTTTCCCAACTGAATTTTGGCCAAATTGCAGACTGCTGAACACATTGCAGATTGCCGACCATTGGAGAACCTCAACAAAATGTTCAAGTTTACTTGTTGAATTATGTTCTGCCATTCTTTCCTGAACAAATATTGAATTTGGCAACTCACATGGGGAGCAAAAGACATAGGTTAGCAGCGGGATCATCTACAATGTACTTACCATTTTTTTGTAATGGTTACTACTTAGCTTAAAGACATAAACTCCTGGCTCTTGGAACTGGTACAAGAACACAAAATAAGGTCTTGAGGAAAGCCATATTTCCTCCGCTAGATTTCGGAATTTGCCCCAGTCGAATCCAGGATTAGAATTGTATAAATTGTTCCTGGGGGTATTGAAAGAACAGGGAAATTAATGTACTTTGTGTATTGTCACAAAAACTAACAGGAAATTATAATTGGATAAAGCATACGAAGATAAATAACCATGCTAATATTCATTCGTGTACATAAATATATGCAAGACAGATTGTATTGTGTGCAAGATGGATACAACATGCAGGTAACAAGATGTAAGTTTGGGCTTCATCTGTTTATTGAGGTAGCAGAGATGCTATAAATTATACACATTTAAAATAATCTGTTTAGAAATGTAGTCCCTGCTCTTCCTGTTAGTCAGTTCTCTGCATTGGCTATGCTATCAACTGAGCCGCAGGGGAGAGCAAGAGAGCCCTCCTACATGAGCCTCTCGTGCTCTCTGGCACAGCAACAACAACAAGAACTGTAGTTTCTGTGGTTATTATTCCAGCAAGTGCATCGTGCTAATGAAGTATCAAAACAAAGTGACAGAGCAGGAAGTGAATCTAGCACTCATAGTCCATCTTTCTGATTCAGAGGAATCCCATCTCAGCTTTTCCCTGTTGGAATAAACATAAACAAAAATCCAGAAAACTTTAAAAAGAATAATCAAGCCAATACAAACGAAAGCAACATTAAATTGTCTGTGTACAAACAAAATCTTCAGCTATAAGAGCAGAGTGACTGGTGAATCTAACAGTGATACATGGTGAATCTAACAGTGATACATGGTTTACATTACTTTGTCTTCTTTCATAGATGTTGCCCCATTAACACTTGAGTTTCCGTTTGAAGCAAACTTCAAAATTTCAATGGTTTATTAAAACTTGAGCACTTCCACTACCTTTAAAACGTGTTTTGCATCACCTATAAATAGAGATGTCACGAACATAACATTTTCCGTTCGCGAACGGCGAACGTGAATTTCCGCAAATGATCGTGAACGGGCGAACCGGGCGAACCGCCATTGACTTTAATAGGCAGGTAAATTTTAAAACCCGCAGGGACTCTTTCTGGCCACAATAGTGATGGAAAAGTTGTTTCAAGGGGACTAACACCTAGACTGTGGCATGCCGGAGGGGGATCCATGGCAAAACTCCCATGGAAAATTACATAGTTGATGCAGAGTCTGGTTTTAATCCATAAAGGGCATAAATCACCGAACATTCCTAAATTGTTTGCAATAACGTGCTTTAAAACATCAGGTATGATGTTGTATCGATCAGGTAGTGTAAGGGTTACACCCGATTCACAGTGACAGACCAAACTCCCTGTTTAACGCACCACAAACAACCGCAAACAGTCCATTTGCACAACCGCAAACTCCCCATTTGCACAAGGTTGGATACCAAGCTAGCCATGTCCCGTTCCTTGTCCTCACTGATGTCATTGAAGGTCTCTTCCTCCACCCAGCCACGTACAACACCAAGGGTCCCCGAAAGGTGACAACAAGCCCCCTGGGACGCCTGCTGTGTTTGGTCTTCCACCTCCTCAAAGCCACCTTCCTCCTCTGACTCCTCTTCTTCAGACTCCTCTCTGCGTTGCCTCTCTCTGCGTTATTATAAGGTGTGTTAAGTAGTACTATTCCTATCAGTTTAATCCCTGTTACGTCCCCCTCATCAGGCCTTTTTTAGTCGAATGTATCTCCCACTGTCAGTCCCTTCGGGATCCATCCCTCATTCATCTTAATAAAGGTGAGGTAATCTAGACTTTTTTGACCTAGGCGACTTCTCTTCTCAGTGACAATACCTCCTGCTGCACTGAAGGTCCTTTCTGACAGGACACTTGAAGTGGGGCAGGCCAGAAGTTCTATTGCAAATTGGGATAGCCCAGGCCACAGGTCAAGCCTGCACACCCAGTAGTCAAGGGGTTCATCGCTCCTCAGAGTGTCGATATCTGCAGTTAAGGCGAGGTAGTCTGCTACCTGTCGGTCGAGTTGTTCTCTGAGGGTGGATCCCGAAGGGCTGTGGCGATGCGTAGGACTTAAAAAGCTCTGCATGTCCTCCGTCAACAATACGTCTGTAAAGCGTCTTGTCCTTGACGGCGTGGTCGTGGGAAGGAGGAGTATTACTTTCACCTCTTCCCCTGTTAGATTCCCGTTGTGCTGTGACATCACCCTTATACGCTGTGTAAAGCATACTTTTTAATTTATTTTGGAACTGCTGCATCCTTTCCGACTTGCGGTAATTCGGTAACATTTCAGGCACTTTCTGCTTATACCGGGGGTCTAGTAGCGTGGACACCCAGTACAGGTCGTTCTCCTTCAGCCTTTTTATAAGAGGGTCCCTCAACAGGCACGACAGCATGAAAGACCCCATTTGCACAAGGTTGGATGCCGAGCTACTCATTTCCCGTTCCTCCTCCTCAGTGATCTCAACGAAGGTATGTTCTTCCCCCCAGCCACGTACAACACCACGGGTACCAGATAAGTGACAACGAGCACCCTGGGATGCCGCAGGTCCAGCTAGTGATGCTGATAAGGCTGTTTCTGGTGGTGATGGTGACCACAACTCTTCCTCTTCACGCTCATCTACGGCCTGATCCAGCACTCTTCGCATGGCACGCTCCAGGAAGAAAACAAATGGTATGATGTCGCTGATGGTGCCTTCAGTGCGACTGACTTGGTTTGTCACCTCCTCAAAAGGACGCATGCGCCTACAGGCATTGCGCATGAGCGTCCAGTAACGTGGCAAAAAAATTCTCAGCTCCGCAGAGGCTGTCCTAGCACCCCGGTCATACAAATAGTCGAAACAAGAAACAAGAAACAGCTTTTTCTTGTTGGAGCAGGCTGTCGAACATTAGGAGTGTTGAATTCCAACGTGTTGAGCTGTCGCAAATCAAGCGCCTCACTGGCATGTTGTTTCGCCGCTGGATATCTAAAAAGTGTGCCATGGCCATGTAGGAATCCCTGAAATGGCCACACACCTTCCTGGCCTGTTTCAGGACGTCCTGTAAGCCTGGGTACTTATGCACAAAGCGTTGTACGATTAGATTACACACATGTGCCATGCACGGCACATGTGTCAACTTGCCCAAATTCAATGCTGCCAACAAATTTCTTCCGTTGTCACAAACCACTTTGCTGATCTCCAGTTGGTGCGGAGTCAGCCACTGATCCACCTGTGCGTTCAGGGCAGACAGGAGTGCTGGACCGGTGTGACTCTATGCTTTCAGGCAAGTCAACCCCAAGACGGCGTGACACTGCCGTATCCAGGATGTGGAATTGTACCTGAGGAGCTGGGGGGTGCCGTTGATGTGGAGCAAGACGCAGCAGCAGAAGAGGACTCAGCCGAGGAGGTTATGGAAGAGGATGGAGTAGGAGGAGTAGAGGAGGTGGCAGCAGGCCTGCCTGCAAGTCGTGGCGGTGTCACCAACTCCTCTGCAGAGCCACGCATTTCATGCTTGGCAGCCGTCAGCAGGTTTACCCAATGCGAGGTGTAGGTGATATACCTGCCCTGACCATGCTTTGCAGACCAGGTATCAGTGGTCAGATGGACCCTTGCCCCAACACTGTGTGCCAGACATGCCATTACTTCCTTTTGCACAATCGAGTACAGGTTGGGGATTGCCTTTTGTGCAAAGACATTTCGTCCGGGTACCTTCCACTGCGGTGTCCCAGTAGCTAAAAATTTTTGGAACGCCTCAGACTCCACCAGCTTGTATGGTAAAAACTGGCGGGCTAAGAGTTCAGACAAGCCAGCTGTCAGATGCTGGGCAAGGGGGTGACTTTGTGACATTGGCTTCTTATGCTCAAACATGTCCTTGACAGACACCTGACTGTGGGCAGATGAGCAGGAACTGCTCAAGGCGAGAGACGAGTGGCGGATGGTTGAGAGGGGGCAAGAAGGACAGCAGTGGTTGATGTGGCTGAAGATGCTGGACCAGGAGGAGGATGGCGGCTTTGTGTTTGTGTGCTGCTTGTACTCATGTGTTGATCCCATAGGTGTTTGTGATGTGCGATCATGTGCCTTCGCAAAGCAGTTGTACCTAGGTGGATGTTGGACTTCCCACGACTCAGTTTCTTTTGGCACAGGTTGCAAATGGCATCGCTGTTGTCAGGGGCAGACACACCAAAAAAAAAATGCCACACTGCTGAGCTCTGCAATGACGGCATTCTGGTGGTGGCAACAGCATGCGTTGATTGTCGTGCTGTCTGTCTGACACAGGGTGCTGATGCATGCTGTCTGACTGTGCCACTAGCTCCTTGCGACGACCTCCCCCTGCTTCCAACTCGTCTCCTCCTCCTCTCTGTCTCCCCATCTGAACTTTCCCCCTGTTCTTCTTCTCTTCTAGCGGGCACCCACGTGACATCCACGGATGCATCGTCATCATCAACCGCTTCACTTGTATCTGACAACTCAGCAAAGGAAGCAGCAGCGGGTACAACATCATCATCATCACACCGTACGTCCATGTGTGTAATGCTGCCTGACTGAGACATATCCCTGTTATCTACATCCTCTGGCAATAATGGTTGCGCATCACTCATTTCTTCCAACTGATGTGTAAATAACTCCTCTGACAGATCAAGTGAAGCGGCTGTGGTGCTAGTGTTGGTGGTGGTGGCAGGCGGGCGAGTGGTAACTTGAGAGGTGCCCGAAGCTAAGCTGGAGGAGGATGGTGCATCAAGGTTCCGAGCAGAAGCTGTAGAAGATTGGGTGTCCTGTGTTAGCCAGTCAACTATGTCCTCAGAACTTTTCGAGTTCAGGGTACGTGGCTTCTGAACACTGGGCATTATTCTAGGGCCAAAGGGAATCACAGCACCACGACCACGACAGCCCCTGCGGGGAGGCCTGCCTCTGCCTGTAATTTTTTTTTTCGATTAGTGGTACTATGCGTGCAAGCTACTGTGACAACAGATATGAGTGCCACTGTGCACTGGCAGAAGTTGGCAGAGTTAACGCTGTAGGCCTGACACACACGCTTG
Source organism: Pelobates fuscus (assembly GCF_036172605.1). NCBI lineage: Eukaryota > Metazoa > Chordata > Amphibia > Anura > Pelobatidae > Pelobates > Pelobates fuscus. Next base: position 125,532,753 of record NC_086327.1, on the reverse strand, counting down.
CAGACAACTAACTGCTATTCAATCTATGACAGTCAAAATTATATATATATTTTTTTAAATGTACACTACTGTTACACCAGATATGAGTTGCACTGGTGTGACACTGTGCCCTGGCAGGTCCTGAAATGCACACGTGTGAAGGAAAGTGACTGCTATTATATTACAGTCAAAAAAGTTTTTTTTTTTTTAAATGCAAGTTATTGTGACACCAGATATGAGTGGTGGCACTGGGCAAGTGGGCACAGTATACGCTGTGAGCCTGACACACACGCTGGCAGGCAGGCAACTGCAATTAGATTACACAGAAAAAAAAAAAAAGCAGACTGATGTTCTAGCCCTAAAAAGGACTTTTTGGGGTGCTGTCCTTACAGCAGAGATCAGATGAGTCCTTCAGGACTGTAGTGGACACTGAATACACTAGCCTAGCTATCGATTTCCCTATTAAATCAGCAGCAGCTAGACTGTCCCTGCTCTCACTAAGAATGCAGCTTCCGGGGAGCGGGGCCTAGCTGTCATGGAGGAAAGACGCACTTCGTGTGAGCTCCCTCAATATCTCACTTTAAGCAGCTATCAACAAGCGAATTTCACCCCAGAAGGGGATGACCCAGCAATGTTGCTCCTACCTGACCGACCCGACATGCTTAATAGCGGTCAGCAACTCGACAGAGTCTTACTTACCTCCGCGTGGGAAGTGTGGCCTGGTGCTCACCGGGCGGGAGAGGCAGACGATCTCCTGATCCTGGGATGCCCAGGAGCAGCTTCTTCCCGGCAGGAGCTCCGTTACCCCCCCTCGGACCGGTGGGGGTTATCCCGGTCCACCCCTGAGAGGCTGTCTGGAGCTAATGGACACACAGAGCACAGCCGCCCAGGCTGACATACTAATCTGCGACTCTCCCAATATGGCGGCAGCCGCGTGTCCTCCTGGTACCAGAAAAGCATGGCAGGATATTGAGTCTAAGCTGGAAGCAAATAACAAGCAGGAAGCCCCAACAAGCTCCACCACAGCCCCAACAAGCTCCACCACAGCTAAGCAAAGCAGTCCCCATTAAAATCCACCAACGCAAAAGGCGTCAAAGACGGGACCAGAGGCAAAAACAGAAATGCAGAGCCTGCCCCACGTCAAGCACTCGCCTCCACCTTAAGCCACCACAATCCCGCACCGGACGTGAAGCACCACCGGGACAGATCCGACCACCCGACAAAACAAGCTTCCACCACCTCAAGCCGCGAACCCGGCATTCATCCAGAGACTTGCCTTTGTTGTTCTAGGTATTAGGGACTCCCAGGGTCTGCACCTGGCACCCAGAAGGGATCGGATGAGCACAAGCAGTAAACAGCAGCCTGCCAAGCATGTCCCACTATAGCCGATCCTCCACACCATGCCTTTGATCACATGAACTGCTCTCTGCACATTAACCAATCGTAAAGAAGCAAGCGTTTAAACATGTCATTATTTCACCTCCTAAAGAGTTTATTGTCGTAGTTCCTTACATGCCTTTACCTTAACCGTTCATGTATTATGTTATTCACTTATCTCATCTCATGGGGCGACTCACACTTGATTTATAACTAGTGGTGGAGCTGCTGATATAAATACACAGTTGATAACGTGCAAGCTACACCCTAAACATGACAGCCATCTTTCACAACAATGTACTGCTATATACTCATACCCTCAGTGCAACTAGCCATGATATACGCACTTCTGTCTAAAAAAAAAAAAAAAAAGGAGGGAGGGTCTGCTGCTGATTGGCTGGAATGTGTCTGCTGACTGTGAGGTACAGGGTCAAAGTTTACTCAATGATGACGAATAGGGGGCGGACCGAAGATCACATATGTTCGCCCGCCGTGGCGAACGCGAACAAGCTATGTTCGCCGGGAACTATTTGCCAGCGAACTATTTGGGACATCTCTACCTATAATCCAAACTTTCTCATACTTTATTCATAGTATATACTTACACATCATACATGGGGTAGTCGTGTTTGGAAGCAATAAACATGATGACTTCATTAACATGTATACATGTGGTTGGGTTCAGGATACCAGAAACGGGATAAAACGTGAACATTCTGTCTTCCCCTGTAAAATATTAGACAATAAAGCAAAATGTTACAGTGTAATTCAATACATACAAAGTTCATTAAGAGCAATACTCAACAGTCATAGACAACCATGCTATTTTGAAATAAAAAAAATATTCAATGGCCCATCACCGCTCACCCCCTATTGAGAAACAGAGCATTCCCCCCCCCGGGATGACAGCAAGAGACTTCGCTAACCTCGAAAAAGCGGGTATCCAAAGGTTATGCCATATGTACAAGGACAACTCCTTGGTTACCTTCGACCACCTGCGACAGGAGACAAACCTTACCCCAACTGACTTCTTCCGATACCTACAAATCAAAGACTACATGAAACACCCACACATACAACAGGCAGCAACAGGGCATATGTCCTTCTTTGAAAGAATGTGCCTGAACGAACGCATGCCACCAGGCCTCATATCACAACTATATGCACACATTAGCTCGGAAACAGATGAATGGGGCACACTCACCTACACGGATACATGGGAGAGGGAACTGGGAGAGGTATTGGAGGGAGTAGAATGGCGGGAGATTTGGGAGGTGAACACTTCAGTATCAATATGTGTGTCTCTACAAGAACAGGCTTACAAGACACTATTCAGGTGGTACATCACACCAGTTAGATTGCGCCAAATGGGGAAAACCCCTACTGACGATTGTTGGAGGGGATGTGGCCTTAAAGGCACATACCTCCACATGTGGTGGGAATGCCCCAAAGGTACCAAAATTTTGGAAGGAGATACACGGCCTGATCACACACATCTTCCATAGAGCACCAGACTTAAGCCCATGGACATACATACTTAATAGACCCCTAGAGAACTGGACGAAAAGAGAACAAAAACTAGTACACAAAGTGACATTAGCCGCTAGGAGAGCATTAGCCCAAACCTGGCTGAAAGTAGAAGTGCCCCCAGTGAGCGCCGTTTTATCCAACATAAAAGACGTATGCCTTATGGACAACCTAACGGCAAGGGTGAGGGGGACTATGTCACGGTTTGAGAAACTATGGGAACCCTGGACCTCTAGCGATCTAGCCTGAGAAGCATCTTTACAGATGGGCAGCAACTGACCCCACACCACCCCACCAAGTGATAGGCACATATAGGGTCCCAATTCCAAAGGAACCACACACAATTCACACAGAGGCAGCACCGCCCTTCGGCTCAGTGAACCCTCCCTACCCCCTCTTGACTTCTCTCCTCCTTTTCCTATCCTTTTTCTCTCTCTCTTCTCTGCCTTTTTGGTAAGGATTAAGCCCATGGGCCGACACCAAAAGTCGGGAATATACGCAAGACGGGACCTGTCCCAGCCCGGCAGTAGCCGGGGGAGGGGGGCCTCGAGAGCCAAGAGCCCGACCAGAGAGGTAGACGACAATATAAGGTTCCATAAACATTGTCGAAAAGCTTTGTTACATAGTTTCAACATTATTGATATTGTGATGTATTACAACAAATAGAAATTTAAATATACAGCAAACTAAGAGCACTTAGACAAACCGGAACATAAGACCAAGTAGGACAGAGGACACTCTGAACAAATACCAATACCTATTATTCCGACTGTATTAACATGATTGTTACATTGTACCTCGTCAACTCTGTATTTATGTATTTGTCAAACGCTTTATCCACAAATAAAGTATTTTAAAAAAAAATATTCAATAAAACCACCTTACCTGAGAGTTTAGATAATGTGATATTGAAATGACCTTCGCTCATTTGTTTAATTAATTGTGGGTTTGCATTATATACTCCCAAAAAGCCTTGCCCTGTAATACAAAAAAATGGATAAAATCTATATAGTCATGGGTGATTGACAACGCCAAGTACACAAGAGAGTTCTAAGAAAATTTCTGGTCTATTAAGAAAGATAACAAATTAAAAAAATATATATTTTGAACTTGCTGGGAATATACATTATCATCAAGTTCTAACATAAAACAGAATTCACAGTGATTCATAATTTACTCGGAACTACTTGTAGGAATGCAACCTCCTTCCCTGACAGATTATCTCCAATATGATGATTATTTACTTTGTTAAAGAGACACTGAACAAAATCATAAAACTACAGCTCAGTGTAGTTCTTTTACCTGTTTTTTTTTTGTCAAACAGTTTGGAAGAGATGTCACCAGGGCTGCCTTCAGCAGTTTTGGGGCCCTTTACACATCTCAAGATCTGGGGCACTGACGTCTGCTCTCGAGTTTGCCCACAGGGCCCACCCCAAGTCCGTCCACAAGGGTGCAGTGTGTGTATTATTATTATTATTATGTTATTATTTATATAGCGCCAACAAATTCCGCAGCGCTTTACAGTGGGTGGATGAACAGACTTGTAGTTGTAACCAGACAAGTTGGACAAACAGGAACAGAGGGATTGAGGGCCCTGATCAGTAAGCTTACATGCTAGAGGGAGTGGGGTAAAATGACACAAAAGGTAAGGATAGTATTAGACTAGTGACAGTTGCAACAGAGGAATCAGTCGGGAGCTATTAACAGTTTAATTGATACACTTTTATGAAGAAGTGGGTTTTTAATGATTTTTTTGAAGGAGTGGAGACTGGGTGGAGGGAGGATAAAGTAAGTTCTACAGGAACAGTGCAGCCCTCGAGGCGAGCATCAGAGGTGGGAGTACGGACAGAAGATAGACGTAAGTCTTCATTAAAGCGTAAGGGCCTAGACGGGACATACTTGTGTATTAGGGAGGATAGATAGGTGGGAGCAGCATTATGTAGAGATATCATCTTCTTGGCTGCATTGATTATTTATACTTCCACAATATGACTATCACTCTTAGCCAACCTGCTCCTGACACTCATGGCCATTCACTGCTGTCCAAATTGGTCAAACCTGTCCCAACAAGAGAATGAACTCTGAGACTATTGGCAACACAAACTCAACATTGAGCATATAAATTAATTTTTGATAACATTCAGAAGTGATCATTTTAAAAGTGAGAATTCTAGGTGAATTTAAAGTGTATTTTTTAAAATTTAAGGTCAAAGTAGCCAAACTGGAATATTTTTCAGAGTCAGCTTTGTTCTCAATTCATCTACTCGCAACTTAATTGGAAATGAATTTGGAATTAACCTTGAATTTTCAATAACCCTGTGAATAAAAAGAGCACTTTAATTCACAATCTGATTTCTGGAAGATTGAAACTTACCAGTGGATGCAACTACATAGACAGAATGGACACTAGTTCTCTGTGAGGACGAGCATATCATCTTATCAACAGGGTGGTCAACTACAAGAGGTCCAAATACATCCTGCGTTGGGAAAAGTGCCTGTAAAATCACCAATAATAACAATAAATAATATATATATATATATATATATATGTATATATATATATATATATATATATATTAATAGCATTCAATTATCAGTTGCTAGGGGGAGTAAGCTATTTTCATGCACATTTCATTCAGGAGGAAAATATAATTTTTCCATTTGATAAATCAATGGCAAGACAACACCACGAATAAGCTGTGCAATTTTGGTACATGTTCTATAGAAGGATATTATGAAAGAGTGCAGAGGCGGGCTACAAAATGAATAAGGAACATTTTTGTTATGAAGAAAGGTAACAAATTTAAATCTGTTTAGTAAAGAAAAACTATCTACGAGGGAATATGATAGCATTATTCAAATATATTTGGGGACAATTCAAACCATTGTCTGAAAATCTATTCATAAATAGGACTAGCCATGAGGTCACACATTGAGACTGGAAAAAAAGAGATTTAGTCTAAGGCAAAGGAAAGGGCTCTTTACAGAGCGGTAGCGGTAATTTTTTATCAAAGTCTGTACATATGTTTAAACAGCAACTAGATGAATTCTTGCAAAAACACAATATACAGGGATATAATAATTAATATATGGGATAACATATGGATGGCTGCCATTCTGGGGATGTTGTTCCTAGTTTGTTTCAAAATTTAAAAGGTCTTCAAAACTGTTCTTTTCATTCTTTTGGGTCAACAGCGGAAATAGGAACAACTCTTATTTCAGCCTATGTAACCACATAACTTTTTAGTTCAGTTTGAGAGATTTTGGAATATATTTTTTTTTTATAAACGAATTTCCATCAAATGAGAAACTCTAAACCCTCAAATGCCAGTTGCGTTAAGGAATTAGCAAGCTTTCTTTGATTTACCAATTTTCAGAAGGATACTGCTAATGTACCATCAAAACATGCTGATAATGGTATGGATGTGGAATCTGTCACCTTCTCTCTCTTTTTTGTGGTTGGGATATTTGAGTTCTTGTATCTCAATATCACTATTATTTCATGTTCTTCACCATGTTAAAAGGGTCCTTCAGGTCCTGTAATTAAATTTGACTCAAACAAGTATATTCATTCTTGGTAGTGCAAGTGGGTATACCTGTTCCCCCGATGAGTCAATGGCACGGATCTTAGGAGTTTCTTCCACACACAATATTTGCAGTATGCGTTTTTGCCTCCTTCGGCATTCAGCATTGCAAAGGTTATCAAGATGTTCTGTCTGACAAATGCAGAGTCCTAGAACCTTATCATAACCTTGGAAATATTTTGGTTGCACACAGATCTGCAATGGGACAAATTTGTAGTGTGTCAATAAATAATATCTACCAATTCCTTTATATCCAAATGCAGTATGTAATTATTTATTAATATAGAATCTGATTCAGAAGATTTACTTGGGTTTTGCATTAATAATGGTGTTAATTTACACTTCCAAAACAAGTCTAAAGACAATACATTTCACAACCCCATGTTTACATCCTTACTTTGGAATGGAAGGCTCACAATTATACACAAGATTCTTCAAAGCCTGGCACAGAGTATAGTATACAGCTATTCAATTGGTGTCCTGTGGGTATCAAGACTGGCACCTGGGCTCTCTTAAACCCTGTAGGACAGGTGCATGTGGTTGCAATGTAGAGACTGGTATAGAGTAATCTTCTCTACATTGCATTTCCCATCATTAGCTCTTAGAAATTAGACACTAAAGGAATTATGTTTTTAGCAGGGGTAATCGCTAAAGGGAGAATTCAAAGTTAATTCTATCTAAGTGACTTAAATTTAAGAACAAAATAGTTGAACTGGAAATTCAGCTATGCTTGCTGCTACTTTGAGATTAAATTTGGAATCCACTTTGAATTCTCACTTCTAAATTTTTATTTGACCTAATAATAAGAAAATATAAAGAACAAACAATAGTTCTTTCAATGCTCCCTGTCAAGGTTGTAGTAAAAGCACTGCCCTGCGCTAATGAATCTTTATAACATATACTACCCAGAACAACAGAAGCAAGGTTTATCTAAAATACAGGTAACTGCAATTGTCAGAGGTTTTTAAGAAACACTTACGTGGTTGTTCACGTAACTTTGAATTATTGTGAATTGAAATCCGAAACAGCAATTGGCCAAACATTTCAAATTTGGGAAATTTCTCCAACACATAGCTTGGCTATTTTAGCAGTAATTTTACCATTCAATTTATTTTCAGTTTGCTACTAATAAGTAGAAAATTCGGTCTTGCCAAATAATTTTTTCCCCCCCAAATTTGTTTTGCCCAAATTCTGGCAAAATTTTAGTAACAGAAAACCGACTCGGTCATTGAACCAGTCAGACCAAAAGGGCATGGAAATGGGCCAATCAGTGTACTGCAAAATAAATACATATAATATGTATAAATCTTTAAGTACACTCATAGGAGCATTTTCCCGCAATTTGGTTCACAGATCAAGAAAATTTGAATTGAGAAAAATGAACCAATAGAGGGAAAACAGGAGGGCCAGTAAACTATCTATATTCACATATCATATACTTATTAACTATATATATATATATATATTAGAAAGATAGATCATTTTTACTGATCCTCTGTTTTTCCCTATTTTGGTTATTTTTCACTTGATCTGTGAAAAAAGTAGCATTTAGTTATTATCCTCTAGCCATCAATAATCTTTTTCCCCATCAATTATCGCTTTTTTTTTTACATCGTGGACAGAATTCTGAATCACGGATCAAGCGGAATGCACTCGGCCATTGCTTGTGTGGTTGGTGACTCGGCTGAACTTCAGCTTGGAGTTGGCAATTTACATGGTCAGCCGATCATTCCAAATTCAGATGAATTGCATTTGAGACCGAAAGAAAACTCTAGTCTATGAGATATATTTCATAAAGTTTCCCTGTTCGAACTGTGAAGGGCTTATACAAGTAAGGATATACAAAACCACACTACGCCTTATAAAACAGTTATAAAACTACCCTACATGTGCATAAAACACAACTAATACTGCTATTGTACCTGATTTGAACAGTAGTCAGACCATTCGCCTTCACTCAGGCATTGTCCCTCTTGGTTGCGAGCATTTCCATCTCTACATATGTCGTATACAATTTGTACACAGTTATTTGTGTCACCAGCCAGTCGATATCCAGGAGCACATGGGCAGCGACCATCATTGGGCTAAAATACAATATATTTATATAAATTTTTTAAAAATAATAGCTTTTTGAATGCAGGTGTGTAGGTGTGTGTGGAGTTTAAGTGTGCGTGAATGCAAGGATATATTTGTATATAGTAGGTCTGTCTCTATGAAAAAGAGGTGTACTGTATTTAAATCTCTCCTTGAATGATAATATAATATACTAACATGTTAATTAGACCAATAATGTTTGTCTTGTTCTGTACGTTGTGATCTAAAGCTCATGTACTAATAATCTCTTGTAGTGTAGCAAAGTAGATATTTGGGATTTCTGAATAGCGCTAGGTTTTTAAAAAAAAATTATTTTGTATATATATATAAAAAAGCTTGTTATCTATGTATGGACGTTGTACAATCTGGGAGAGATGTGTTTGATCTACTTCCATTTCTTATTTTTTTGTATTTTGTATTTATGTATTTATATGTATTTTTGTGATATTTGAAACTTAATAAAAAAGATATTATAAATCTCTCCTTGAATGTAACACTTTAGGCTGTTTACCACTAGCCCAAAGTCCATTCCTCGTCATTCTAAATAGCTCATCACACCATAGCCACAAAGCCATAGCCCTTTTCCGCACCCTGTATAGGCAGTAGCCATAGTAGTAAGCGACTATCAATCAATGTACACCTTGATCAGAGCTGCACCGTCGAGAGAATGGAGTACCTGATGCTTTTGCTGAAGTGTTTCCAGAAGCTGTCCTTACACACAAAGAATGTAGAGAACGAAACTTTATTTTGAAATATATCTGCAAACTTGAAATGGAAGTTTTATACAATCCACGAATAATCTATATGCTCTCAGTCAAATTGTTATATTGCCAAATTCCCTCACTGACTACACAAAAACCTTACAATGTACAAAATATAAGAGTAAGAGTTTGTTACAAAAGGTCTAAAGCCATTGCATGTTACCTGGAAAATCCGGCCTTCACCATGGCAGAGGCAGGTGATCTGGCCCTCCTTAGGTTGCATTGCTTCAGACCCACATGGCAAGCAAGCCTTTTGTCCAACAAGATGGTTAAAGAAGTTCACAGGACACTTTGTGCAATGGTCTAGTGCTCCTAATTCTTCCCCAGACCTGTAGGATCCTGCTGGGCAAGGAGTAACCTTCCCACCATCCTCAGAGCAGAAGTGACCTGTAGCAGAAAGAATAGTTAAGATAATATTGGGGAAGCAGATGTGGCTCTCAGAAGCATGGAATTGGGTGATTGTTTAGTAAAGGGAACAGAACTTTCCCTGGCCCAGTGCTATATTATACATCTCCATCCTATTGTATCAAAATATGGATATAATTATCCCCCGAAAGGTGTTCCATCCCGGACAGCTTCCACCATTTGTTATGTTATCTATTTTCTTTTGTTTTGTATATAACATTATATTTTATGTTTAACTTTATTTCTACTTTAGCAAGGATGAAGGTACCACACACCCCACATAGGATGTACACATTTCTTCCTGGACCACATACACAACTCTAAACTCTTCACAGCCTACTATCAATTGCACAATATCTTGGTCATTATAAATGTTAGAACATACCACCACCCCAAAGACGTCGTTGACCCCTACACACAACTCCCACTTAACGGGAGTGAAAACACCTACTGGTCCACACTCTTTGTACTCCCAGTGTATTACCACATGTTTAATGTAAGAAGTCTTAACGTGTTTGTGATATTATATTTAACATACCTCGATGTACATTATCTTTTACAACTGTAGCTACCTATGTGTAGTGCAACACCTATTGCCAAAAATAAATAAAAAAATGAAAAAAGATGGATATAAAATGCAAGGGAGAAGCAAAGAGCAGGTGAGAATTTATTAAAGATATGTAGTAATTTAATGTTTGTTTAGTTACTTTTTACTCCCACTAGATGGCAGTACAGCATGTTTTATAGCATTGGCATTTTCGGTCCATTTTTCTATGTTGAAAAATGTAAAACTTCATTGAGTGATGGTGGTTATGTCCGTGTATAAGTAGCATTAAATTACAAATCGTACATAGGGGATCTAGTCAGGGCTGAATCAACATAGGGGCTCAGCAGCATTTCTAGGCTCATGTCCTATGACAGGCCCATAATTGCTTGAATAAAAGCTAAGCTTTTTTTCTTTTTAATACTGATGGTATTGATAATCTGCTTTATTATATTGCAAGGGATAAAAACCGGTCGCCAACGTGTTAGTTTTCTAGTCTGGAGCACTATTATAAATATGAGGCTGCAAAGATGAACTACCCTGGTTGGGGTTTCTGGACTAAAGAGGGATGTGAAGAGCATCAACAAAGTGAGCTAGCTAATTTCTGACTAGTTTTTAACATTAACACAGTGGCCAAGTCTATAGCAAACTGCCTTTAGTCTATAGGGACCAAGTACAACTTTCTTCTTTCCTTAGACTTTAGAGTAATAATCTTAAAGGACCACTATAGGCACCCAGACCACTTCGGCTCAATGAAGTGGTCTGGGTGCCAGGTCCCTCTAGTTTTAACCCTGCAGCTGAAAACATAGCAGTTTCAGAGAAACTGCTATATTTATACTAAGGGTTAATTCAGCCTCTAGTGGCTGTCTCACTGACAGCCGCTAGAGGCACTTCCGCGATTCTCACTGTGAAAATCACAGTGAAAAGACGCTGGCTGTCCATAGCAAAGCATTGAGTAATGCTTTCGTATGGGCTGTTTGAATGCGCACGCGGCTCTTGCTGCGCATGCGCGTTCGGAGCTGACGTTGGCAGAGGGAGGAGAGTTCCCCAGCACTGAGGGAGCTCAGAAGGAGGGGGGCCCTGAGGGTGGTGGGGACCAAATTACCCTATAGTGCCATGAAAACGAGTTTGTTTACCTGGCACTATAATGGTCCTTTAAGCAACTGTGTGCTAACACGTATCTTTATTGGTGTCCTTTATACACTGAGCCTCATATAATAAGATATTAATATTTTATCATATGGCTTATGCTTGCATGATCTACCTGCTAATAATCATATAGTCTAGGGTTGTGTTTGTTTACCTTTGATCTATTTACAATTTTATTCTAGTACTGGTTCACTGTATTTGAAAGAATTGGAAGATCAGAATGGGTTGGCTTATGGAACAAAACGTTATCTTTATGCACAGTGGAAATTTGATTTGTTATATATTATAGGGACCAACACACCACCTTGTCTACCATATGTTATATTATCATCCAATTATAGCCCAGGAGTGTCCTAAATTTCCAACTATTCTTAAAAAGGCTGATGATGTATTTTGCTTAGCGCAATGTTATCAGCTTAACACTCTCAGCCTACAATTGCTACCAGACATCCCATGGATTAACCTGGAAGCTCATTCCTGCCTTGGACACCTAGCAGTTGAAAGACCACATTGTAGGCATTAGGAAGCTTCACTCTAAAATGGTTTGTCACAAATCAGTGGTGGAGAGGAGTGGTTGTCCGCAGACTCCTTATACCATAACCAGTCCCTATTTCCCATTAGTTAGAGTAGGCATCTGCTTACAGGTGCATATCCTGTAGGAGGCACTCTTTTCAGCATTTAAAATGTGTCTTTTTTATCTTCATTGTGCTAGTGGGCAAATAAAAAATAAGTACCAGAAGCCTTGACCTTGGTCCTCAGTAGTTTAGTCAGACTTGTATGCTTGATAACAGAGCCGCAGAATCAGTTATAGAGGGTGTAATCAGTTATAGAGCTGTCCAGCTCCTCCAGTGTCTGTATGTGAGGCTGGACAGGAAGTGGACGGAATCTCTTCCTAGCTGCCCACTAGTACTCTCTCAAACAGGAAATGCCTTGCAGGAAGAGTAGAGACAGCACTGAGTGATGCATAATGTATAAAACCTAATTGAGCTGTACTTTCAATCATAAAAGGGTGAGTACTTTGTGAATAACCCCTAAAATCAACATACATGTGCCATAAAGAAACCCTGTCCCCTAACCTAAATGTAACTCTTCCCACGGCCTAAAGAAACCTCTTTCTTAGTTAAAAATTCCGGCACTCAGAACATAAACACCCCTGTACCCAGATACTAAATGTAACCCTACTATAACCACAATAATCATAAACATTCACTTATACCACAATTGTACGCCCTCTCAAACTTTTAATCCTCTTAACAGTAAACTCTCTATGTAACTCTGTAACCCCCTGTACCCATCCCACTTCTAATATTATCTTGAACCCTTCATGCGTTTACACAGCTGCACACACTCACTATACTGACAGATTCAAAGACAATTCATTACAAAGGGAGTAGAAATATGTAGACATATGTCGTTGCCAAAAAAATGTATATTTGTTTTTAGACATTTGCATTCCTGCAATATACCGTTAACACATTCATTAAACTCACTTCAACTGCCTTTTTTGTGTATGTGTTTGTGGGGGTGGGTGGGGGTGGGTGGGGGTGGGGGGGAATCTGGGGGCACCTAAAAGTGTTGTGCCTACAGACACCTTACATGTAAATCTGACCATAACTACTGCAATGAGCGACAGTGTCCCTTTAAACCAGGCCCCTAGATTACATTTATCTACATTTAAGGAAATATATATTTTTGAAGACTTAATATAGATGAACTTTCAATGGACATTTCCGTAACACAATAGACACACATTGCAGAGAATTAGTAGAACTGGTTTCTTTATGCCAAAGAGGGCTATTCATTAAACCCTTGCAAATTAATTCTGAATGGCAAAACTAAGCCAAAACTAAGGCAAAAATCTGGGAAAATTCTCCAACTCAACTAGAGTTACAGCTTGGTTATTTTTTCCCCAGTTTAACTGTTTTGAATTAACTTACAAAATTTAGAAAGTTACTGAATAGCCATAATTAGTAAGTCCAGTTCTTATGCACCAGCATTATACACATCATTTTTGACCAACTTTAGAGAAATTATAGAAATTATCCTTCCTAATACTGAGATAAGGTAGAACAGTAAAGATATGTGCAGTGTTTTATGACAATGATCAATTAATTGGAAAAAAAATGGACTATATAAATAATAATCATAATAACTGTCTGATTTTGGAAGCTGCAGCATTAATTAGTTTAGTATATTTATCACAAAAAAGTTACAATAACAAAGTATAGTATTCTAAATCCTATTGTCCTCTGTTGCTTCACTATGTTCTAGTCTCAGTCACCTCCTCCTATACTCAAAACTCCAAGTTAATATATTGTAGATATCCTGTTGATAAAGGAATAACTCTATTAAAATTAAAAGTCTGAGCTATATAAATTCCAGGGTTTTTGGAAAACAAATGTGAATTAAATTGATGTTAGTCATTTATTTACTTGTAGTACCTACCTGCTGGACATATTGTTGGGATAACCTGAGCTCGGGCACAATTTCCTGCATGTTCGCAACTTGAATTCCGAGGAAGTGCTTGCAAAGACCTGATGTTGCAAATTATTGCTAAATAAATAGAAACTAAGTAGTATAACTGAGCCATTTTCCTCTGGCACTGAAGAATATCACCGTACGTAGTCCGCTGAAAACTCCTCTTAATAATTAACTGGGAGTGAAAGTTAATATTCCCCGTTTAAATATGTATGACATGAAATGAATACCAAGATGTTTCATCTGTCTGTTTACATTTGATGAAGACATTGTTTTGTAAATAATTCTTTGTGTGCTATATCTGCAGAATAGATGAGTAGGCAAGCAAATGAATAATGGATAAAATAAACTCTAAGTACAGTTGCCATACTGATTAGATTTAGATCAAACCTACCGATCCACTGGCATTAGACATGTCATTTACTTTTCAGTAGATTTGTGCATTTGGTTTCGGCCCAATTGCAATTTATCCGAATTTAGTGCGAATGGCTGTTCGGACGAATTCCACCAAACGGATGTATAACCGAACAAACAACGTAATGTGTGAACATTTCTATTTGTTTCGGTATTCTGACTTCTGCCCATGTCGCCTAAAAAGATGGTTGATGGAAAAAATGTGATTCATGGCTTTTTTTGAATGTTCAACTCATTTTCCCCAATAGCTTTCACAGACCAATAGCTTTCCAGTCTACAGATGCACCAGACTTTTCTTTACTGACTATATAAAATACATCTCTTGTTAAAAGAGGGGTAAATGCTGAAAATATATTGAATCTGGTAAACTATTTTTCTCTTCTGTAGCCAGGATAACATATGACATTCATTTATATGATGGATAATACAGATTACAGATTACTGATAGACAGGATGAAAAAATATTTATTAGACATTGCAATAATATTGCAATAATTGCAATAATAATGGTTTCTAGGAATGCAGTCAAAAAGATTGAAATAATGTATTTTTGAGGACAGAATATTAATTTAGGCTCTAGAACAAGTGTGATAATTTGTGAGTTTATACAGAGAAAGGGACATGTTTGATATTCACATTGGGTACATGCCAACACAAATCAGAGTTAAGAGGTTGGTAATTTTGTAAACATGCTAAATTAGAATTTGATTAGAAAAAAAAAGAGTTGATGAAGTGGATGGGTAGCCAGGAAAACATTGTATATTTCCTCAGTTTCAATTTTTCTCTCTCATTCCTCATTGTTTTACTGTACAAAACAAAGTCATCTGTTTATTATATATAAATCCCTTAAAATCCCGAAAGGATAAAAATAAATAGTGATTTCAAAACTACCAATAAAATGTTAATGTTTTTATGATAAAAGAAACAACGATGGAATTAAAAGTTAAGAACTGATGAATATTTTAATGACTCTGTGTATAGTTTTGAATAAACACTAAAATAGTCAGAAAGTACCTAACATATCCTAGTATCATTATAAAAATGATACTACTAGGCAATGCGCGTTCTCGCATTGCCTGTGATTTGGCATGAATATTCAAATACGCAAAGTTTTCTGTCCTCTGGGATCTCTGTACCCTAGTTTTATCCTGCAAGCTGCATTGACTCGTATAAGGTCTTACTCTCCAAAACCAGATCTAACACCAATGATAACAAAACATAAAGCCGAAGAATAGCGAGACATATTAATGGACTTTAGAATGGTCAGACTTGATGTAAAAAGCTCAGAAGAGGCAAAATGTAAGGAAGAGAAAAGTATACTTGAGAAACAGGCCTAAGGTCAGAGATACCCAAAAGTCAAAATGTGTTCTGGGTCTGGAAAAACCAAAGAGGAATATTGTCAGAAACAAAAATCCATTATTAAACGGTAAATAGCACTAGAACCAAAATAGGCCACAGTACCAAGGTTTATGGGGTTTATATATGGTGTCCTTCCTTTGTTTTTCATTCGTGATATGGCTGAGCTGAATTCTCCTACTGCGAATGCATGGAGCGGTCACAGCATAAGGAGTCTGTAATAACCTTTATTCCATTTTAGCTTATGTGCCACTGGAGTATGCGACATGGAAACTATTGTCCCAGTATCTGGAAATCTATTCATTAACAGGGCTTTACAAAGGACATGAGGTTACGGATTTAGTCTGGGAGAAAGGAGATTTAGTCTAAGGCAAAGAAAAGGTTTTTTTACCGTAAGAACTATAAGGATATGGAATTCTCTGCCTGAAGAGGTGATTTTATCAGAGTCCATACAGATGTTTAAACAGAAATTGGATTATTCTTGCAAAAACACAACATACAGGGATAGAATTTCTAATTAGTGGGGTAATAGCTGCTTGATCCCTGACTGCCATTTTGGGGTCAAGAATTATTTTTTCCCCCTAGTTTGTAGCAAAATTGGAAGCGCTTCAGACTGGGTTTTTTGTCTTCTTTTGGTTCAACAGCAAAAACATATGTGAGGAAGGCTGAACTTGATGGACGCAAGTCTCTTTTCAGTTATTTAACTATGTAACTATGTAACTGTCCTTGGGCTAGTTACATATGATAAAGAAAATAAGAATCAACATGTACCACTAAATTAAATCCAATATTTGTCTTTGTATTTTTGTCTAATTGTGTTAATATTATTCTGACCATATATTTATACAGGAACCAGGAAGAAAATAAAACCATACTGGTATCTCAAAAGGCACTCAATTACACAATTTAGGGTACAACTTTTATGGGGGTTATAGTTTTATTCTGTGTTGTGGCTGATGTCGGTTTTATTTGTTTTTATAGTTATTTTATTAAACAGAACTTCCCATCTCATAGTAATGAAACTATTATCAAGAATTATAAAAAATATATAATGCAGTTATTATGATTTATTGGCAACGCTAATAAACAGTTTAATGAACCTTTATGAGGCGATAAAACCGATGGATAGAAAAAGCAATACCTTATAACTAGGTTAATTCACAATGAGCAGTTATCCCTAAGTGTTATTTAGAGATGGGTCTCACAGACATTCAATAATTTCCTTTGTGAAAACCAATTATGTCCTTGGCACAAAAATTAAATCCCACCATTAATTTTTATTGCTTTACCAAATTGTAAAAGAGCTGTACTGGTGTAAATGTACTGCAATTTAAAAAACAAACAAAAAACACATTAATTTTAGATATCAAATTTTTATTTCATATTTTTGTATTTAGATATGGCACTGTTTGCTTAACCAGGAATTGTGAATGAAACACGTTATTGATATAAAGGAAACGTGACATGTTTGAATGTTTGATGCCATAAAATATATTCAATCCCCTGCCATACAATCCTTACAATTCTGCAACATTAATCAGCCGGCCACCAATCAAGCATACATAAAAAGGCAACGGTACACTTAACATGAAGTTGGCATGTCCACTCGCTGGTAGGAGTGAAAATGATATCCCTTGAGGGAGAGATCAAGAGGGCTGTGCCGAAGCCAAAGATCTGTCAGACATGAGTCTAAAAGAAAACCAAGAGAGATGGTAAAAGTGAAGAGATGATAGAATGGAAAATAGAGATGGAAAGATGGTTGCAGAGAATTGACAAGAGAAATGTAAATTTAGGCACAAAAGGCAAGTTGAAACCCAAAAAAACCCCAAAACATTCTCCAACGCAATAATAATATTAGATTGGGGATTTGGCCTAACATGTGCACAATTACTTAATCAATTCTCTACAATTTATAGTTTCGTGAATAAATACAAAAGTGTTACCAGGAAGAATACATAGAGAATTTAGTTCATTTTTTTCATACATATACCAGAAAGCATTATTAATGAAAAGTGATGTCCCGAACGGTTCGCTGGCAAATAGTTCCTGGCGAACATCGCTTGTTCGCGTTCGTCACGGATGGCGAACATATGCGATGTTCGGCCCGCCTCCTATTCATCATCATTGAGTAAACTTTGACCCTGTACCTAACAGTCAGCAGACACATTCCAGCCAATCAGCAGCAGACCCTCCCTCCCATACCCTCCCACCTCCTAGACAGCATACAATTTAGATTAATTCTGAAGCTGCATTCATTTTTTTTTGTATTATTATTTTTTTTTTGTGTGTGTTTGTGTTTATTATACATTATCCTCCATAGCCAGTAACCTGTGTTTATTATACATTATCCCCCATAGCCAGTGACCTGTGTTTATTATACATTATCCCCCCATAGCCAGTGACCTGTGTTTATTATACATTATCCCCCCATAGCCGGTAACCTGTGTTTATTATACATTATCCCTCCCATAGCCAGTAACCTGTGTTTATTATACATTATCCCCCCCATAGCCAGTAACCTGTGTTTATTATACATTACCCCCCCCACAACCAGTAACCTGTGTTTATTATACGTTATCCCTCCCATAGCCAGTAACCTGTGTTTATTATACATTACCCCCCCCCCCCCCCATAGCCAGTAACCTGTGTTTATTATACATTATCCCCATAGTCATTTATCGTTGGACCTAGGCAGCATGATGTCTTAGGCCGGCCCAGAGAGTGAGTGAGTGAATAATATAATATATATGTTCAGAAACATATTAGTAATATATGTAAATCGGGCTCATGCAAAGAGGGTGAAAAGGTATTAAAGAAAAACACACTTATTGCATCAAATTTACAAAGCCAAACTCTTAAAAGCTTTCCTCATTTCTTTCTCGGGATGAGGAATATATCGGTTGTAGACTGAGGATTTCCATCTGCCCAATCTTTTACTATTATGCACTGGAGTGTCAGTGTTGAAGGAGATCGAAGCTGCCCCTATTCTAAATGAAAGACCCGAGACATGGATACAACCCAATCTTAGGAGTAGTGTTCTGATGTAGAAGATGAATTTAGCCGTAGTCAGAGGGATTCAGTGAGAGTAGTTGTGAAATGTGTGTGGCATGACTGAGTGTGGGTAAGTAAGAGTCAAGTATTTTAACTGGGCACTAGTTCTAGGTGGGATAAAGTGGTATAGCAGATGGATGAGTAGTTTGGTTCGTTTTAGAGGTTTGTAGAGAAAGTATATAGTGATCATGATTTTTAGCGATATCCAATATTTTTAAGGTCGTGTCAAACAAACATAAAATGCTATATAAAATTTGTGGGAATATCGAATAGTCGTGTACAGTAAATCAGAGAGGGCTCAGAATATCGAACCAGCGATCGGTAACCTGGAAGAAGTAGGAGGTCTATCTGTTTTATTAAATATGCGGTAATATGCTTTTAATGGGATAGGACGTTAGGAAAGGTGTGTGATTGGGATAAGTGGTTGTGGCTGTATTTACCTTATCCTGGGACCGACCTGGCTCCTAAGCTTGAGCCGCGCGTGGCTGGATCACTCCTGCCTCCAAACGAGCCGCATGCGGCTTGATATCCTCTTCTGACTTAGCCGTGTGCACTGACCGCAGTGATCGGTCACGTGGCCCACCTGGTACTAGGAGCACGGCTCGAGTTACAAGCTCGCTCTTAAAGGGGCAGTGGGAGCCAAAAGTTGATTCAGGCTCCCATTGGCCCACGTCATTCCAGCACCCCAACACACGAACGTTTTGGGGGCGTAGGCATGACGTGGGCCAATCAAATGTTAAAGGATATTTAAACTTTGTCCTATCGTGGTTTCTGTGTCAGTACCCTTTAATGCGTTCCTTGATCTATTTTGTTTATTTTGATATTGACCATGGCTTTGTTCTTGAATTTATCTTTAACCCTTTCCTGTCTTGTTTGCCCGTGTGACTGATTACCATCTACCTTACCGCTATTAAGCATGTCGGGTCGGTCAGGTAGGAGCAACATTGCTGGGCCATCCCCTTCTGGGGTGAAATTCGCTTGTTGATAGCTGCTTAAAGTGAGATATTGAGGGAGATATTGAGGGAGCTCACACGAAGTGCGTCTTTCCTCCATGACAGCTAGGCTCCGCCCCCCGGAAGCTGCATTCTTAGTGAGAGGAGGGACAGTGTAGCTGCTGCTGATTTAATAGGGAAATCGATAGCTAGGCTAATGTATTCAGTGTCCACTACAGTCCTGAAGGACTCATCTGATCTCTGCTGTAAGGACAGCACCCCAAAAAGCCCTTTTTAGGGCTAGAACATCAGTCTGCTTTTTTTTTTCCTGTGTAATCTAATTGCAGTTGCCTGCCTGCCAGCGTGTGTGTCAGGCTCACAGCGTATACTGTGCCCACTTGCCCAGTGCCACCACTCATATCCGGTGTCACAATAGTTTGCATTTAAAAAAAAAACACAACTTTTTTGATTGTAATATAATAGCAGTCAGTTTCCTTCACGCGTGTGCGTTTCAGGGCCTGCCAGGGCACAGTGTCACACCAGTGCAGCTCATATCTGGTGTAACAGTAGTGTACATAAAAAAAAAAAACTAGAAATTTGACTGTGAAATAATAGCAGTCAGTTTCCTTCACATGTGTGCGTTTCAGGGCCTGCCAGGGCACAGTATCACACCAGTGCAACTCATATCTGGTGTAACAGTAGTGTACATTTTAAAAAAAAAAATACAGGGGGCTTGTTGTCACCTTTCGGGGACCCTTGGTGTTGTACTGGCTGGGTGGAGGAAGAGACCTTCAATGACATCAGTGAGGACAAGGAACGGGACATGGCTAGCTTGGTATCCAACCTTGTGCAAATGGGGAGTTTGCGGTTGTGCAAATGGACTGTTTGCGGATGTTTGCGGTGCGTTAAACGGGGAGTTTGGTCTGTCACTGTGAAGCGGGCGTAACCCTTACACTACCTGATCGATACAACATCATACCTGATGTTTTAAAGCATGTTATTCCAAACAATTTAGGAATGTTAGGTGATTTATGCCCTTTATGGATTAAAACCAGACTCTGCATCAACTATGTAATTTTCCATGGGAGTTTTGCCATGGATCCCCCTCCGGCATGCCACAGTCCAGGTGTTAGTCACTAATCACTAATAATGAAGTATCAATACAGCGTCACAAATTAAAAAATATATACTGAGGCGAGACCTAGTGTCGGAGCAAAAAGGATGCCAAACTGAACAGCTCCTGCATTTTTCTCCAAATTTCAGTCACTAACTCATTACACCCTTTACAGCACCAAATCGACTGGATACTTACCCCGCGGCATCCAATTCTGACCCGATGCCATTTCTCTTCGGCCCGGCATGCAAAAAAACGCAAAGAAGTCCCTGCACCTACCTCACATATAAGCTAAGAGGAGCCTTGTGTCTGGCTGCAGGAGCACCTAGTGGTGAGTCATTCTCACTGTTGGCAGCACCAAATAAACTTGATACGGTTTGCAGAGATGGGCCACAAGAAGCCAAACACAGGTGTCCAAGCTGAAAATCAAGATATTGGCACTTTCACCACCGCTCTGCTCTCAAAATGTCAGACACACAAAAAAAGTGTGATTAATGGGGCTCAGAGCCCAAATGGGCATGTTCAAATGTCATTCCCCTCAGACCACTCACCATGCCCTGCTCTACCAGAGTTCACTGCAGCGACAATTCCAGCAACAAAACAAAGCATTAAAAACTTACTTGCTGACTTACAGAAGCTATCTTAAGCAGATTTTGGGCTGATGAAGGCAGACATGCCCTCATGTTGATGAGGGACCAACTTCAGGCCATAGAAGTAGATTTACTTGATATTCGTCAGAATGGGGCCTCGGTCAAAGAAACCATGCAACAACTACAATCCACTCAGAAGGCATTTCGCTTTGACAATCTAGAGGAACATAGCAGGCGGAAAAATATAAAAGTTTGTTGCATTTCTGATGACATCTCCATTGACGAACTCTCACACTATACTAGACAATTCATAGCATGTATACCTTCTCCCAATCTCTCTAAGAAAATGGCATTAGATGAGGTGTCCCCAAATGCTCCTACAGTGACTACTCAAGACGTTATACTTTGCTGACAACTTTTCCAAGACCAACAGCCGTATCATGACAGCGATACAAGGCAGAACACCATATCCACTTGAAAATAACAACCTTACGTTCCATCAGGTTCTACCACAATAAACCCTTCAATGGAGAAGATTTTGTTATGCAGCGACTGCACAAAGCTGGCATTGTCTACAGACGGACAGCACCTTGGACCTTATCAGTATCCAGAGACAAACTGTTCATACTCTCGCCTCTCTGGAAGAAGTTCTGCTCTTTTTTACAGTCTTGGGACTGGAGGGGACTTCCACTTGGCCCATAGGCCTAGCCTCTATGCACACATGTGATCCGAACACAGTAGTACTATTCCTACCACTGTCTGGAGATAACACAAGCTCAGTAACCTAACTCAAGCACAGCACATATTATCAAACCTTTGTATTTGTGTTGATCTCAGTGGATTTAGGTTGTGGGTTTACACGTTTACTTTACTTTTTAGTCCTAGCCTAATTGGCAGGAAATGTCCTCAAGCAGCATTTAAAGCCATACGACTCTACTGCATGGCCAATTTCGGCGTTTACTTTTTAAAATTAATTAGCTAGTGTTCGCTAGGTAGTTATTGCAACCTGACACCAGTTAAATATTGCAGCTCATTAAAGCGTTTATCTTTCCTACCCCTACCCCATTTCTGCCCCCATGGTTATAGGTAATTCTCATCTTTATAGAA
The DNA here is from genome assembly GCF_036172605.1 of Pelobates fuscus. Taxonomy (NCBI): domain Eukaryota; kingdom Metazoa; phylum Chordata; class Amphibia; order Anura; family Pelobatidae; genus Pelobates; species Pelobates fuscus. Next base: position 125,510,291 of record NC_086327.1, on the reverse strand, counting down.
CCCCACGTCTGGATATGGATGGATAACAGGGCCGAATATTCTTGTTTGCGCCTTTTACTCTCACTGTGCTTTATTACTCCAATTATGATAGCTGCATCTCGGGGTCCCAGTTCATGTATTGTTATCACTCGTGCTCCCTAAATAAATATTGGGTTTGTGAAATTACATGCTTATGAAAATATCTATATGTATTATTCCCACTGTGGCAATTTGTATGTATGTGCCTTTATGTTGTCTTTGTTTTACCTGCTAAAATGAAGAAAAAAAAAAACACTTTTTATTTTAGAAAGCTCAGGTTGTTGGGAGATTTTATGATTTTTGGAAAGTTTTTCCTGAATTGTGAAGATCTTTTGAGAATGATTCTTGATCAGGTTCCTTTCTGTAAGGTGGGGGGAGTGACAGTGCATGAAAGAAAGATACACACTGATGCAGGGATATCGATGTCAATATAATGTTTCCAACTTAATTTTTCTGCAATTGTATTTTGAATTTCTTTTTTTATTGACCCCCTAAAAAAATCGACGCATATTTTTTTCCCCGTCATTTAAAATGTGCTGTTTATGCATACCGGAATAAAAATACATACACATTACTTTCCATCATGCAATATAACCTTAGATATTTTTTTTTTGTCTTGAACAGTTTTAGGCAAAGCTTGTAACGTGTACTTTCTAAAACAGAAAACACAAATAAAGCGTACAACACAGTAAGTATAAAAATGGTACAGATGGTAACCAACAAAGCAGCATACAAATGTTAAAGGTTAAACAAATTGCTAACAGATCATAAAATGTTATTAAATTCTACAACTATTTACTTGACAGTGGAAAGGTTAAAGAGTGTTCGGCATGAAACTGGGTTCTGGCATGCAACATGCTGAGTATTGAACTTTATCAGAGGGTGTACACAATATCATTTACAGAATTAAGAAAAATGGCAATCTTTATGTCCTCAATTACCCAGGTGTGTCCGTGAGAATGTTTAAGTCCTAGATACTCACTTGTGTTCATATGGTAAATTCTTTTCTTTTTGAGGAACACATTTTCACAGATTGTCAAAAACATGATGAAAAGTTGGAATACCAATATGTATGAGGAGCCCTTCCCTAAATGTACATAATCACATTAAATACTTTCAAGTTAATTTCTCATAACATTGCACTTGAGCTAGACCAATGTTTACATAGTTACGGCTAATTCCCAGTCTAGAGCTACCAGTTACTGAGATGTGTGCCAAAAAAAAAAATGTTTCACAATATATAACATTTTATGGCCACAAGTCCAGTTTTGTAAGAATGGCAACAGTTTAACCATTTACGTTCTAAAAATGAGTAACATAGAAACATAGAGGGAAGCTTATCAAAGTATTCTGAAAAATGGCAGTTACATTCTGCAATTATTTTGATCAAATGTATTAAGGTGATCTAAAATGTGGCTATATTCTTAATGGGAAAATCTGTCAGTTATCACACAATTTTCCAATTTAGAAGTCTGACAAATATTTGTGGCAAAAAAGTTTGCAGACACTTTTCTGTCGGAAAAAAACATAATTGAAGTGGTCTGGGTGCATTGTCCCAGGTCCCCTAACAATGCAATGGTAATTATTGCAGTTTTTGATCAAAGAACTATTGTGAGCGTGGCTCTCACCGCACATGCGCATTAGGTCCCCCGCCGGCTGACGGCGCAGGAGGGGCAGAGGCAGAGTCTGAATCAGCGTCAAGGGACATCGGTACTGGAATCAAATAAGTGACAAAAGGGGTTTTAACTATACTAAGGGGTTTTAACTTTTTAGCTATAGTGCCAGGGAAACTCCCTTTAACATACATTGCAAAGCTTTTGAGTTGATATGGAGATATACAATAGCACCATTCTGTATTAGTAGATTTCATTTAAAAATGCTTAAAGTGATGACATTTGTTATTGAAAACGCATACATTGTGAGTACACGGATTCACATTTAATACACATATTGAAATACAAGTTTTGTAAGCTCAGCAAGTCCTTCTTCCTATAAAGGGCATTGTATGATCCCTTACCCAGTTTTGTAGAGTGACACTTGCCACCTGCTCACTTCATAATTAATCATTTTAACAAATTCAGTTCCTATCACTAACAAATGAACAATCACCAGAGATTGGATAAAAGCGGAGTATCAACTTTATATTCAATGTATTCCACAGATAAAAGTTGGAATAAAAGTATAGAGCCGTCCTCAATCCCTGCTTGTCTTTAATACATTAAACATATTGATACACTGCTTGGATGATTTACCCATCTCACTCTGCTAAATGCTTTATCAGTATTGTGATCCAGAGTCAGCATCAAAGATCATTTTGATTGAATGCTTTAAAAATGGGTGACATGGTAGCTTGGTGTCAACCATCATATCTTATTGTAACCACATTCTATATTAAATATGCAAACAATATTTAATCACACGACTTGAAAAGAGTATAAATGTAAATCCTGGCTACGTTTGGTTATGGCATGGTTCTTTAGTTATCCGTATAATCTCATCCCATTATTTGCTGTGATAATGAGCTGCCGGTTTTTATAGTACAAAGTGTTATTTTCAAAGCGCTGTGTCATTTACTGCCACCCGTTGATCCCATTCATCAGCCCACTTCTTCCCAACCCCCTTCTCTATTTTACAAATAACATCACAGGTATTAGAAGAGGTCCATGTTACTCCATATCACTTTATATTGCTGGAGTTTAGGTTGAGCATCTGCCGTAATGCAATTGAATAATATTAGTGTATGAGTTTATGATAAATTTAGCTACAACAGCATTCATAATTCAAACATTTAATATGAGAGAATGACATGCATTGCAGCAACAAAACATAGTGAAAATGTACAATTTTATTCCAATCCATTAACTAAAGCCACATGTTATCTGAATTGCATTCAAGTTAAGGAGAGTGACATTTGGTCAAATAATTATACAATGCACAATTCAGAAATTAACCTGCACATCCATGCAACATAATTAATAATAAAATATACATTGAGGGAAAAAATGTATATGATCCCTTGCTGATTTTGAATGTTTGCCCACTGACAAAGAAATGGCCAGTCTATAATTTTAATGGTAGGTGTTTTTAACAAGTAAGAGACAAAAAAAAAAAAAGAAACAGAAAAACGCATGTCAAAAAAGTTATACATTTATTTGAATGTCAATGAGTAAAATAAGTATTTGATCCCCTATCAATCAGCAAGATTTCTGGCTCCCAGGTGTATTTTATACAGGTAACGAGCTGAGATTAGGAACACTCTTACCTGTATAAAAGACACCTGTCCACAGAAACAATCAATCAATCAATCAATCAGATTCCAAACTCTCACCATGGCCAAGACCAAATATCTGTCCAAAGATGTCAGGGATAAGATTGTAGACATACACAAGGCTGGAATGGGCTACAAGAAGGCAAAGCAGCGATGCGATGGCAAAGCAGCTTGGTGAGAAGGTGATAACAGTTGGTGTGATTATTCGCAAATGGAAGAAACACAAAATATATAACTGTCAGTCTCCCTCAGTCTGGTGCTCCATGCAAGATCTCACCTCGTGGAGTTTCAATGATAATGACAACGGGGAGGAATCAGTCCAGAACTATACGGGAGGATCTTGTTAATGATCTCAAGGCAGCTGGGACCATAGTCCCTAAGAAAACAATTGGTAACACACTATGGCGTGAAGGACTGAAATACTGCAGTGCCCTCAAGGTCCCCTGCTCAAGAAAGCACATGTACAGGCCCGTTTGAAGTTTGCCAATGAACATCTGAATGATTCAGAGGAAGTATTGTGGTCAGATGAGACCAAAATTTAGCTCTTTGGCATCAACTCAACTTGTTTAGAGGAGGAGGAATGCTGCTATGACTCCAAGAACACCATCCCCACCGTCAAACATGGAGTTGGAAACATTATGCTTTGGGAGTTTTCTCCTGCTAACAGGACAGGACAACTGCACCGCATCAAAGGGATGATGGACAGGGCCATGTACCGTCAAATTTTGGGTGAGAATCTCCTTCCCTCAGCTATAATTCCCTCCATTTAATAAGCTTTCCAAATTATTAAATACTGTTAGAAAACTCTCCAAATGATTTATCTACAGAAGTAACAATTAGAGTCTATGGGAATATTTGTAGATAAACCATTTGTAATTTTTTTCCAACAGTATTGAATCATGTGGAAAGCTTATTAAATTAAGGACATAGATGGACGCATAAGTGGTTTTTAAGTTGCTGATAGTCTAGCTCTAGAATTAGTTCCATTATGTGCCAAGATAAGTTCATGAAGGAGAGCAGAGATATTACTTAAATTATTAAAACAATACTTGGTCTTTCAAGTACATTTCTGGGGACGAGCTCTTACAGGGTACCAAAATCCAAAAACATTTGCATTTTCTGTTTATGTAACTGCAAACCAGTTCATGATTTTCTTCTAAGTTCATGATTTCTAAATCTAAGCTGATGTCTTGTGTCTGAAAGCTCCAGAAACTGGTAATCTAAAACAGTGAATGTTAACTCCTGAGTCTGGACTCAAAGTTGGGTTCCATACAGTTTTAGAGTCTCACAATACTGGGATCAAACAACACCATATTCCTCCGGGTCCTGGTTACTGCTCAAAGCAAATTGTCTTATTGGATCAATACTGCATTTCTTAGTAGAATGCCTCCCCCCTGCCCCCATCAGAAAGGTGTAATGAAAATGCTTTTGTAAAGTTTGTTATAGTATTTAGCATATTAAAATATAAGTAAGCCCTTCCTAAATTATTTTATAATTGACATGATAGACCTTCAGGCTACAAAAAAGTTGTAATAGATTCACACAATAAAAATATACACACTATTGTTTTGTATGTACTGTTTGTGTTATCAGCAGATCCTGTGTTGGTTAAAGCAATTCATTTGACATGGGTATTTAAAGTCGTCCTTGGCTAATGTGACAGTTTTAGATTCCATATTCTTGGTCACTGCAAGAATATTAACAAGACAAAATGTTTAATAAAATATACTGCAATTGGAGGATCATAATTTATAGAATAAAATGTTACAGAATATGTGCACTTAAATAATTACAAACGCAGTCCAAATATCGTTTTTAATTGACTATGACCCAGATTTAATATTTGTGGATAAGCTTTTCAAATTACTTATATATAAAAAAATATATCATATATAAATATACCAATATAGAAAATATATACATTGATATAATATATTGATAAAAAATATAAAAAAATTTAAAAAAAGTTAAATATTTTTCAATAGTTTAAATCATTTGAAAAACGTGTCCAAACAATATTAAATCAAGGCCTACGTAAGTACAAAGAAATAATGTTATAAAGTGTTTTGTTTCCAAAATCGTCTTCATCTTCCCAGGATGCAGTGTGGATATGATTGGATCCCAGTCAAATCCCAATTGCAATAGTATATATACCGGTAGACAACATACAATATTCACTAATTTACTAAACAGCAATTTTGAGTCTCACAGATTGTAATAGTTTTATTTAGAAACACCTAATCTAGTTAAAACAACGTCAATGTACCCCATTCTTGGCAGGTCCTACTCTAGCAGCCTAATGCCTGCCCTTATGAGATGATTCCATGCAATGTATGAAAGCCTGATGGTATACTGTAACAAATTATTGTTTGCCCAGGTGAGGTGTTTTAAAATAAAACTATTACATTCTGTGAGACTTGAAATCGCTGTTTAGTAAATGAGTGAGTGCGCAGGATTTTGTATGTTGAATGAATTGGCCCCAGTGGCACTGTACTGTATGCATGTTCAGGTGAGTGCAGCCCTCTTCATTTTACATACATATTTATATATATATATATATATTTAAAATCTGAAATTGTCTCCGGATTGTCTTTGTGTACCGTGTTTCCGGACGCTAATCTTGGATTTTGACCTTTGCTTTTTGATCTAGATTACGGACTGTGCCGTGCTCCATCGGGACTTTGATACATGTTTGGACTATGCTTTGGAGTTTCCCTGTGTAAGGCTCCTACTCTGTGTCCACAACCCAAGTTCCATTCTTGTGGACAGATGTTAATATCTCATCAGCTTAGCGTCTCTGAGTATTATTTTTTTATGAGATGATCAGTGCTGTATGCCTTGTTTTGTAGGTCAAATTAATTCAAATCTAGAAAATAAATTTAGAAATCTAGAATCAATTAGAATAGATTCTAAGACTCACAATTTATGGATAACATGAAGAAAATAAACCAACCTTTCACGGATTTTTATACCCAGATACTTAAAGGGATGGCACAACGTGTTGTTGAATACAATATTCTTCCACCATCGTTTCAAACACTGAATACAATGTATGCTTCTGTAAGAATAGCAAAAAAGAGAAATGTGGTGTTTATTATCTCAAACTATTTGAAAATGTATTCTGTTAATGTAACATCTACTGATTTCACCAACTTTAACCTGTACTTTTTGAGTATTGCACTTTTTCTCTTTTTTCGAGGGACCCATGGACATTTTTAAAAAGAGGACAAATCACAGTTTATGTGTAGTCCTGGAGAACCAAAACAAGTTTCTTATATTATTAATTTCTTAAACGGACACTATAGTGACCAGAACAACTACAGCTTATTGTATTTATTCTGGTGAGAATAATCATTCCCTTAAGGCTTTTTGAAAGTAAACACAATTTTTTTCCAGAGAAAAAGTAGTGTTTACATTACAGTCTAGGGACACCTCCAGTGGCCAATTCTCAGATGGCTACTAGAGGTGCTTCCTGGGGCAGTGCTGTGCAGTGTGATTGACAGTCAGTGTCTCCACTCCCTGCATGGAGACACTGAACTTTCCCCATAGTAATACATTGATTCAATGCATCTCTATGAGGAGATGCTGATTAACCAGTGGGACATTTGGCCTAATTAGCAATCTCAGCCAATCCAATGCTTTCCTATGGAAAAACATTGTGATTGGCTGAGATCATCAATTCTGATGATGTCAGTCAAGAAGGTGGATTATGGGAAGAGCCAAACACCGGTGCTGGAAATAAGGGGAGTTTTCACCCTATTTAAAGAGGACAAGGGAGAGGCGGGGGGCTACATAGTGTTTTCAACACTGTAAGTTCAGCAATACATGTTTGTGTTCCTGACTCTACTGTGTTCCTTTACATTATTTCACTGTTAGTGTTTGCATATTTTATGCTGCCGGTAGCTGCATCAATGGTCTTTGCAGCATCTCTTTAAAAAAAAAAAAAAAAGGAAAAAAAAGTTTATAGTACTTGTACTATAATCACTACAGTCTGCTATAATTGGACATCATGCCAGGAGATTCTTGGCACCCACTCAGAGTAATTAGTCAAGCCATTGACAACTTACTCGGAGTCAGCTGGACACCTGCTCCAGCCTCCTCTTCAGTCGGACACTCCTGCAAGCGGCGTGTGATAAATCCCCAGAGCTACAAACTGCAGTGCAGGTCTCGCTCATTGGCTGAGAGCGTCTGCCTAGTGCTCTCAGCCTATATCTGCATACGCCTGTTTTAGATGAGTGTCAGAGCTTCCAACTGTAGAGGAAGTGGCGCCGAAGAGATCCCAGGTAAGTTGTCTATCCTGAAAAAAGTTTAATGTCTTACTATGGGAGAGCATCAGTACACTCGAGGCACCATAGAGAAAACCACCAGAAGGATTAGTGAGATCATCTTAAGACTTCTGGCACCATAACGACTTAACTGGGCTATACTGGCTATAGTGGTTTAAGTATTCCTTTATTTCAGTAATGGCTAGATGTGGATTTACTAAATGGCATTTGAAGTTTTTTTTAATAGTTCTGTTTTCATTGCAAAATTTAAATCAGATGGATGCTCATAACTAAATATTAATACAATAAATATAATACATAGAAAACAGTAGATTACCCATATATGTCATGTACATTCTTTCCAAATCAGTGTAGGTCTTAATTTCCTAAAATAGACATTATTATTGTACCTCATTCAACATTTCTTTCATGTTAGGATAGAGGTTGCTAAAGAAAGAAACCATTTCTTTGTTATCCTCGGAGTGGGCTAACTGTATGGACGTTTGACCAGTCTTAAGCTCCTGATATAAAACAAAATAAGAAATGAAATAAGAAAAACAAATTTAAGAAGAAATTTAAGAAGCAATGAATAATTGTGTCACGCTAAAATATCTATAATATCTTAAAAGATCTGTGATTAGAAAATCATTTTTTTCTAAGTAGGTACTATCATACGGCATTAATCAGTGGTAGAGCTAATATAGTGAGGACCCTGGTGCATTAATCTTTTTTTGGCCCCCTCTAGCACAAGGGTGGCCATAAGGGAAACTCCCATCTGTCATACAACACCTGGGATGCTAAGCCAGTTAGGGACCTACCATTTGCCCATCCTTGCAGGGTTGTATTTGTGAGCAGCGTTTGTGGGTTTGAATGTAATCATGTTTTTGTATGGAGTATGCGTGTTTGCATGTTGGGAAGTATTTGTATTTACCACTGCCATTGAAATTCAGTGGTGTACTTCTATGTATTGTTTATGTTTGAATGCATAGGTGTGTTTGTATGTAGTGTTGGCTTTTAAATGCATGTGTACTTTAGCGTGTAGTATTGGTGTTTGAAAGTATGCGTGTTTTTGTATAAATGTTTTGGCGTTTGACTACGGACTGTGTTTATATGTAATTTTTGATGGCAAGGGTGTGTTTGCATGTAGTGTTGGCATTTGATTGTTGGGATGTACGCATATATACACATACACTGCCACATACAAACATACTTACACACACACACACAGATACAAATACACATTGACTCAAACACACAAATACACTCACTAACTATACACTATACACATATACACACTGACATACAGATACACACATATGTACTTGCTGACACATACATACTTAATGACACACACATAGATAATCACTGACATATGCACACACTGACACACAGATACACACACTGACACATATATACACATTGAGAAAAACATATTTACACCCTCTGACACATACACACTGACATACAGATTCACAAACTGATGTATACTGACACATACACACACACACTGACAGACAGATGCACATATACTCACAGTTACAAACACATAGATACACACACTGACAAATACATACATACACATATACATGTAATAACATGTATAGTTAGCTCAAAGTTGCCAAAAAGTTGTGGTGAATATGATAAACATACAATTTGATGTAAATTCCAAAATTATTGTTTTGGATTACCTACATACTTCAATATGGACCTTGGGAAAATCAGCCTTGAGCATACTAATTTTGAGAAGGTGTGTTAATCTACAATTTCCCCAGAATTCTGCTCTTGACATTTGTGGGCGAAATACACTATTTTTGGAGTTTAAAATACAAATCTTTTTACAAATCAAGCTCAGTATTCCTGAAATCAAAACAAAATAAAATGAATATTCAGTTATATATTTTTATATATTTTTATACCCTGGTTAATGGATCTGCTCCCATTTGCAGTAAACATTTCACACCTTGCAGCAATCCCCCCTTCCTGTAATGAAGACATTTCTTCACATCATTTTTAAGGTGTCTGTTTTCATATTCCTTAACTGTAAAATTATGAGCCAAGACAGCATAGTGCAGAGGTGTCAATCCTACAATGAAATCACAAAAAATAAATAAAAAAATGCAATGTATTCTTTGAGAAAACTCTGGAGCATTAGGTGCAAAAGTGACCCGACTTCAGCTCCATCCTATGTCTACTATATTATATTTAAATGCCCACGTTCAGAAATGCCAGATGTCCATGGGAAAGACCAGCAGAAATACAGTTATTGACAAAATAGATAAAAAAAAAAAAACAACATTTAATGTGAAATTCTGTATCATGATACCTAATACATCTCATCTGACTAATACATCCAGTATCTCCTGCTCTCCAATAATGGTACTCAAATCAATTTGATGAAAGGCGGTAAGAGGTATTACACAATAATATCCCTTTTTTGGCATCATGCCTCAAATATCATTAAATGAACTCTTGGCATTGATATTCTGGTATGTTCCAAGCTGAATTAGATCTTTAAAAATACAAATGGTGAGAGCACTCAAATAAAACAAAATAAATACAAAGTACACTTGTAATATTACCCAAAACTCGATCACAATCTGGAAATAAACACAGATGTGAAAGACATAGGGTAATAACGTAAGATAAAGTCTTAAAACTCTAATACTGGTCTCACTCACATAAAAAGAGCCACTTAAATAGCTGGCTCAAACTGCATGCCTTGAATCACTCTCTTATTGGACTTCAGCTGGGTCCTTTCTGTAGTTGAATCCCATGAGGCCAGAAATCCATCCAGACAACACCCAAAAGAACAGGAGGACTGGACAGAAGCCAAACCTCGGACGTCACAGGCCGAACTCTAAACATGTGTTCACGAGTTCGGCCTGTGACGTCCGAGGTTTGGCTTCTGTCCAGTCCTCCTGTTCTTTTGGGTGTTGTCTGGATGGATTTCTGGCCTCATGGGATTCAACTACAGAAAGGACCCAGCTGAAGTCCAATAAGAGAGTGATTCAAGGCGTGCAGTTTGAGCCAGCTATTTAAGTGGCTCTTTTTATGTGAGTGAGACCAGTATTAGAGTTTTAAGACTTTATCTTACATTATTACCCTATGTCTTTTCCATCTGTGTTTATTTCCAGATTGTGATTGAGTTTTGGGTAATATTACAAGTGTACTGTGTATTTATTTTATTTTATTTGAGTGCTCTCACCATTTGTATTTTTATTATCACTTGTATTTATTTTAGTGGTTTCTGTGGCTCCACTAAGGTGATTGTAGCACCACTATCCCTTTTAGGATTCTTTCACCAGTGTATTTTATTGTTATGAATTAGATCTTTAACAACTTTTTCCTCTCCTAAACTAAACCTAATTCTACCAAGGAAATCTGTGACGTCCTGTGTACTCCATATTTCTGGATTTTTTCTCCTTTATACTTAGGGCAGGGGTGCAGGATAAAGTGCAATTTCCTGATAAATCTGACTTTTACTCAACCACATTGAAAATCTTAACTCGCTTGCATTAATTGCAAATCGCAAGTTACTACAAAGAGTTGGGATACTGCAGTACTTATAAAGGAGTCATTTCTCTTTTTCAATTCACAGTTTAAAAAACAGACAACACGCAAGTTTGCGGTGAAGGGTACCGCTTGTGTTTCTTGCAATTGTTTCAAGTTCCATGGTTACTGTTTCATTGTATCCTACCCAGCCAGAGGATAGACTATACTGCTAGCACTATAAACAGAATATGCATGGATAGAAGATTGTCTGGCATGTTTAACCAAGCAGACTTTGAAAAAGAGGGAATTCAAGCAAACAAAATAAATCATTAGGTGGTTTTGGTTCCTTTGGTATTGTATATGAGAAAAAAAGAGTTTTCTGGCTACAATTCCCAATGTTTTGTCTGTTTGAAGTGTTGCCAATTCTCATTATACTGATGAATTGAATGTTAGAGGTCTGTTAGTTTAAGTAATTGAATGTACAAATTACGTTTGCTTTGAATAATTCTGACTATTCTGCAGAGCACCTGAGCATTTCACCTGAACATTAGGCTTTTTCTTTTTTCATTTTTTTTCTTTTACGCTTTTTGTCTAGACACTTAAAGCTTTACTCCAACCACAGTCTGAGGAGTACCCCAGCAAGGACGCAGGTAACGTGGACAAACATATTGTAACAGTTTGCCCTGTTACCTGGGTCTTTACCGCGTGCAGAGTCTCCTGTACGCTGGGTGACGTAAATCCAGATTCTATCGAGAGATAGAAGCTGTATACCAATGCCGTCACCATTTATTAATGACGGCTGATCGCTTTCAAACATTGAATGCAAGAACAGCCATTAGCCAGCCAGGAACTCTTGTAAGAAGCTGGCTAATGACTCCACAATAATGCTATCAGGTTTATACTTCCTGCAGCAAAGGGGTTAAATGAAACACTGCACATACAAACTCCAGGCACCATAACCACTTTAAATCACTAACGTTGTCATAGTGCTTGGAAGAAACCTTTAATTATCTTTTTTCAACCTATATATTCATAAAACAAGTTAATGTGTTTATGTGTCTTCTCCCTACCACTCAGTCCATACGCAGATCTTACCTCTTTCACTTTTCATAGATATAATCTTAATTTAATTTTCACTTACTTCCTCCTTTTACTTTTTTTATCTTTGTTTTATTTCTGCAGGTCTCTCCTTTAATTTACGTTGATCACTTTGTTTTCATGACTAATACCCCTTTATCCTATAGACTCTCTATTCCGTATTAAATGTTCACTGACATACTGCACACTAAATGTCTGTGTATTTGTCCACAGATTTCATGTGGCTTACTTCCATTCTTTTGTTATATCATTTTACAGCTAATTAATAAATGTGTAATACTTATTTTACATATAATTGTGCATAAATAAAAAAGTTAACAAAAACAAAAAAGTGTTTTTGTGAAAAAGGTCCTCTTGGATAGAAGGTTAGGATTCACTTTCCTGACTATATACCAGGTGAAGGTCATCTCCCTGTGAAAGGTGTTAGGACATAGTCTTCACAGTATGTGACATGTAATAGCAGAGGAAAGATTAGAATACAATATTTAAAATACATTGTCCAATTCATCTGTACAGGATTGGATTGCTGAAAAACAGAGGCAATTTGCCAAAAGGTAGCCGTCAAGCTTTGGAATTGAGGTCTCCAATTATACATTGCCAACATTTAGGGGTAAAGAACTGGAGATGAAACCAGCAGCAAGCTTTTAGTCATATGTTTTTAATCATAAAATGGATTCCACAATTTTAGATCTCTCTCTTGATTGCGCAATACATTATTTTATTTTAATATAAAAGCTATCACTCTTACCACTGCTGTCAAAAGCCTCTACTTGTAGATCTTGCCCCGTCTCCTTGGTATTTTTCAAAACCTGAAAAAACAAGTTGAAGACAATATAATGTAATCACTGGAAAAGTTGATGTTGCTATCCCTAACCTTTCACACTTTTCTCAATTTCTTCTTGATCTAAATTACTTTTTTAACTCTATATTGTGAATAAAACTCAACTTATGTACCTTTCCATATCAGAATATCTAGAAACGTTTGAGAGATTGAGTGCACTATTGTGCTATGTTTTGGGTTTAATGAACATGTGCAAGAGTTAAGTTATAATTAGTCTCTAAACTTTAGTCTAGATTTGGCAATGATATATACATAAACTAACCTTATTTTAGACACTGTTTCCAGGCTTATTTGTAAAGAACAGTATTACACTACCATATTTTTATTGATTTCAGAGGTATTTGCCTAAGCTTTAGTGCTGCTTGTTAGGGTCATTATTGTGACATTCACAAAACTATCAAGGTCACACTTGAGAGAAAGATACCATTTTTTTTAGTTTTCGTTCTCTTGTCATAATTACACTGATCTCTTACAAATCTTTTATTCCAAAGTAGCAGTCCACAATACATACTTGCATATCTTCTGAAGAACACTTATGACACTGACTTCAGCATACATATATTTTGTGGATAAAATAGACATCTTCCAATGTGACATCACCAGTGAAGATATCTTCTGATCTTAACATAAACAGTCAAAATCATCGGTGTGCATCAAAGGACCAGAACTAACCATCAGATATGTGGACAACAAACCACAATCACCTGTCCCAGCTGGTGCTCGCAGCGTGGGAATCTACCAATCACAGTACCACTATTATCTGACCTTAGCCTAGCACTTCCGGCCTACCGTAACTTTCTATGATTAGTTGGATTTGTACAGATAATACAGTGTGTAATTTAGCATTATTGCCACTTACCATTTTGCAGAGCCACTTCTAAGGCACTAATACTAATATTGATTAAAAGCACAAATCAATACTACGATTTAATGTGAGTTAGATGTAGTTACCTCCATGACGTTGACATGTCCGTACGATGCGCATATGTGAAGTGGTGCTTTTCCGTTGCTGTCACGCTCATTGATGTTGGCTCCAAATCCCAAGAGATCTTGAAAGATCAAATGCTGATTCTTTTCAGCTGCCACATGTAATGCAGTCTTTCAAGAAAGAATAAAAATCATGAAAAAAAAAACACTTCCTCCCTAAAATGATCATCATTAGGCCCTCCCTATAGAAAAGCACTGGATCCATGTATACCTATGGGGTTTTCACTGATGCTGAATGTCCTCATGCAGAGGAGTTACTTAAAGTCTGGTAAAATCCCAGAAGCACCTTGGTACTTGCAGGTTCTCTAAAACTGTAATGTTTAACATTGCAGGGCTAAGTGGGACAGTGACACAATGCCCAGACCACTTCAATGAGCTGAAGTGGTCTAGGTGTCTATACTGTCCCTTTAAATTCCACATTTAAAGGTGAGGTATAGTTACAAGCATTCCATCAGTTTCTGTACGCAATGCTCCACAGCTAGAACCTTGCCCAAGAATTGCTTTTTAGTGATTTTCCTATAACAATAGTAGGAAAGTGGATACTTGGGTAAACAAGATATTATCATTCATTGCATGAGCGTGCTGATTGTAAGACATTAGTTTAGTCAACTGGTAAAAGGTTTAGTCCAAACAAAAAACACAGTAACAGTAACCCATGCTGGGTTGGTCCACTGCCAAATTAAAAAAATAAAAACAAAATAAAGCTAAAACTTGCCTCCGCTCCACAGCCAAGGCAAGTTCTCCCTGCAGCCCATTCCTCCTCCAATGATGTAATTGTCCCCCGCTGGAGGGGGGACAGATGTCTGGGAAGGTGGGCTGAGGGGAAGACATGGGTTGCATGGAAGGGGAGGGGGTATGACTCCAATCGCCAGCATGTTGTGTGTGCTGACATCAGACATCCAATATGCACAGAATTAGCCACTTAGAACTCTTGTTTCAGTCTGGCTAATGATGCCCTAATGACGCTGCTGAAAATGGAGACCTGCTCTCTAGTGCATGCCCGCTAGTGCATCCTTACTTACCGAACAATTCGTTTTACGATGAGTCATAAGAGCGAAGAACGGAACCCGGTCAGTAAGGCATGACTGCTTGTATTTATATAATATGCACAAGCACAGACACAGGCATACACCGACTACACACACACACACACTATAAAAATATTATTTTTACCACCATCACTACCTGTGCTCTATGCAGGGGAGTGGTGAGTCGCAGTTGCCAAACTTTTTCAGAAAGCCATTGGTTCTGCCCTCAAATAACTCCCATTTCTGCCATACTGCTCTTCCTCCTGGGTTCCTTGTTGATATCTGGCCAGGAGTGGAAGCAGCACAAAGATAGAGACAGGGAAACTTGGCTAGAGTGTCATATTACTCATATCTTTATCATAGCTGTGCTGCTCAGATGAGGCTCAACAAGGAGACTGGGATGGAAAGCAGCATGGGAAAATAGATTCGGAGATCTAATTCCACTCCTCCCAGCTTAAAGATCAGGGGTTACATTCAGGGTTATAATCCCACAGTTCACCACTGTTAGGCAACAAGTTGACCACTAGTAAGCATACAATAGATGACTTTGCTGACCAAGTCACAAATATCTCCTCCTTGCTGGGCCACCAGAGTCTACCTTGAATGTTAGGAGAGAGATGATGGCTTCATAGAACTGACAATACCCTAAAACTATCTACAGGACCATAGTAACATTATATAGGGGATATGCTTACCCTTTTATTCGAATCTTTCACATTGATTTTATTACACATTGTAAGTCTTCTTGCAAGAACATAGGCTCGAGCTCTTTTTCCATCACTGATAGCAGAAAATAGCAACCTGTGGAAATACATTACAAATACATTCAGGCTAAATGATGCTAAGATAATAGTTATTCATAGAAATCTTCACAACATGCTTGAAAATCGATAGTTAACATTTTGCACATTCTTTTATTTTATAAATCTTCATTATTTGATTCATAAATTCTTACTTGTCCAGGACAAGTCATAAAATCAATTGTCCAGGATAAGTAATAAAATCAATTGACTCAATAACTCAATAACGATTTGCATAATGTATAAATCTAATAAATGTTAGTTTATGCTTAAAACATACCTGTTTTCATCTTCATCCAGTGTTGTAATTCCTTTATCGACGGAAGGGTTACAGAGTTTTTCTTCTTCATGCATAATTTGAAACTCGAAAAATGAGAAAGAAGTCTGCTTCTGTTGTCTAATGGTTACCATATTAAGGTTTTCACAACAGCCATGAATCATGGGTGGATTTTCAACCCGACATTGGTGACTTTTGACTGTATATTTTGTTGAGCAGCTGACACTTCCTGCTGTGCTATTCAAGTTGATGTTATAAGTTCCAATGTTATTGTTGAAATTAAATGTTTCTTCAGAGTTCAACTGAGAAAATTCATGTGATAACGATTGGAGCTCCGCAAGATGACATTTGTTATGATGGTCAAAAAAACTATCGTAGCTCGATTTATTATGTTGGTGAGATTGCTCCTCAAAGGTAGTATGTGAATTTTCATTATCCATATTGCATGGCAGACATAGGTTATCGGTAGGATGTGCAGCCAAAGAAGTTTCGGGAGACTGGAGCAATTTATTGTCAAGTACTTCTAAAAGTTCATCCATTGTTTCTCTCAGTTTTGGAGAATCAAATTCCTTCTGCCAAGGTTAAACATATGTTTCATGTTGAAATGTGGTCATGGAGGTATTTTTTTTTATATATTTCTTGCTTAGATTTTCTATTAAATGGCCTACTAAACTTGTTTATGCTTTAACTGACTTGTGTAAAGAATATAGGCTTTTTTGAAAATTCTTTACTATTATAAAAAAATACATATATATATATATATTAATATTTTGTCATATATTAATAGATTTTTTTTATATATGATTTATGTTGATATTTTTATATATTGAAAAAGTAATTTGAATTTTTTTTACAAAGATAATAAATCTTTTGGAAAGCTTATCCAAAAATGTTAAATCAAGGCTATAATTGTTTTATGCCAACATGTAACTTGCAGGAAACCGTGTAAACTTCATGTGTACTTACTAGAGATGTCCCGAATAGTTAGCTGGCGAATAGTTCCAGGCGAACATAGCTTGTTCGCGTTCGCCACGGTGGGCGAACATATGCAATGTTCGGTCCGTCCCCTATTCGTCATCATTGAGTAAATGTTGACCCTGTACCTCACAGTCAGCAAACACATTCCAGCCAATCAGCAGCAGACCCTCCCACCTCCTGGACAGCATCCATTTTAGATTCATTCGGAAGCTGCATTCTTAGTGAGAGGAGGAACAGTGTAGTTGCTGCTGATTTAATAGGGAAATCGATAGCTAGGCTAGTGTATTCAGTGTCCACTACAGTCCTGAAGGACTCATCTGATCTCTGCTGTAAGGACAGCACCCCAAAAAGCCCTTTCTAGGGCTAGAACATAAGTCTGCTTTTTTATTTCTGTGTAATCTAATTGCAGTTGCCTGCCTGCCAGCGTGTGTTTCAGGCTCACAGCATATACTGTGCCCACTTGCCCAGTGCCACCAGTCATATCTGGTGTCACAATAGCTTGCATTTAAAAAAAACAAAAACGTTTTTGACTGTAATATAATAGCAGTCAGTTTCCTTCACACGTGTGCGTTTCAGGACCTGCCAGGGCACAGTGCCACACCAGTGCAACTCATATCTGGTGTAACAGTAGTGTACATACATTTTTTTTTAGAAATTTGACTGTGAAATAATAGCAGTCAGTTTCCTTCACACATGTGCGTTTCAGGGCCTGCTAGGGCACAGTGTCACACCAGTGCAACTCATATCTGGTGTAACAGTAGTGTACATTTAAAAAAAATAATAATTTTTGACTGTAATAGATTGAATAGCAGTTAGTTGTCTGCAAGCGTGTGTGTCTGGCCTACAGCGTCTACTCTGCCAACTTCTGCCAGTGCACAGTGCAACTCATATCTGTTGTCACAGTAGCTTGCACGTATAGTACCACTAATTGAAAAAAAAAATGACAGGCAGAGGCAGGCCACCCCGCAGGGGCCGTCGTGGTCGTGGTGCTGTGATTCCCTTTGGCCCTAGAATAATGCCCAGTGTTCAGAGGCCACGTACCCTGAACTCGAAAAGTTTAGAGGACATAGTTGACTGGCTAACACAGGACACTTAATCTTCTACAGCTTCCGCTTGGAACCTTGATGCACCATCCTCCTCCAGCTTAGCTTCGGGCACCTCTCAAGTTACCAATCCACCCGCCGGCCACCACAACCAACACTAGCACCACAGCCGCTTCACTTGATCTGTCAGAGGAGTTAGTTACACATCAGTTGGAAGAAATGAGTGATGCGCAACCATTATTGCCAGAGGATGTAGATAACAGGGATATGTCTCAGTCAGGCAGCATTACACACATGGACGTACGGTGTGATGATGATGATGTTGTACCCGCTGCTGCTTCCTTTGCTGAGTTGTCAGATACAAGTGAAGCGGTTAAGGATGACGATGCATCCATGGATGTTACGTGGGTGCCCGCTAGAAGAGAAGAAGAACAGGGGGAAAGTTCAGATGGGGAGACAGAGAGGAGGAGGAGACGAGTTGGAAGCAGGGGGAGGTCATCGCAAGGAGCTAGTGGCACAGTCAGACAGCATGCATCGGCACCCGGGGTCAGCCAGACAGCACGCCAATCAACGCAAGCAGTTGCCACCACCAGAATGCCGTCATTGCAGAGCTCAGCAGTGTGGCTTTTTTTTGTGTGTCTGCCTCTGACAACAGCGATGCCATTTGCAACCTGTGCCAAAAGAAACTGAGTCGTGGGAAGTCCAACACCCACCTAGGTACAACTGCTTTGCGAAGGCACATGATCGCACATCACAAACACCTATGGGATCAACACATGAGTACAAGCAGCACACAAACTCAAAGCCGCCATCCTCCTCCTGGTCCAGCATCTTCAGCCACGTCAACCACTGCTGTCCTCCTTGCCCCCTCTCAACCATCCGCCACTCCATCTCTCGCCTTGAGCAGTTCCCGCTCATCTGCCCACAGCCAGGTGTCTGTCAAGGACATGTTTGAGCATAAGAAGCCAATGTCACAAAGTCACCCCCTTGCCCGGCATCTGACAGCTGGCTTGTCTGAATTCTTAGCCCACCAGCTTTTACCATACAAGCTGGTGGAGTCTGAGGCATTCCAAAAATTTGTAGCTATTTGGACACCGCAGTGGAAGGTACCCGGCCGAAATTTCTTTGCACATAAGGCAATCCCCAACCTGTACTCGATTGTGCAAAAGGAAGTAATGGCATGATTGGCACACAGTGTTGGGGCAAGGGTCCATCTGACCACTGATACCTGGTCTGCAAAGCATGGTCAGGGCAGGTATATCACCTACACTGCGCATTGGGTAAACCTGCTGACGGCTGCCAAGCATGGAATGCGTGGCTCTGCAGAGGAGCTGGTGACACCGCCACGAATTGCAGGCAGGCCTGCTGCCACCTCCTCTACTCCTCCTACTCCATCCTCTTCCATAACCTCCTCAGCTGAGTCCTCTTCTGCTGCTGCGTCTTGCTCCACATCAACGGCACCCCCCCAGCTCCCCAGGTACTATTCCACATCCCGGATATGGCAGTGTCACGCCGTCTTGGAGTTGACTTGCCTGAAAGCAGAGAGTCACACCAGACCAGCACTCCTGTCTGCCCTGAACGCACAGGTCGATCAGTGGCTGACTCCACACCAACTGGAGATCGGCAAAGTGGTTTGTGAAAACGGAAGAAATTTGTTGGCGGCATTGAATTTGGGAAAGTTGACACATGTGCTGTGCATGGCACATGTGTGTAATCTGATCGTACAACGCTTTGTGCATAAGTACCCAGGCTTACAGGACGTCCTGAAGCAGGCCAGGAAGGTGTGTGGCCATTTCAGGCGTTCCTACACGGCCATGGCGCACTTTTCAGATATCCAGCGGCGAAACATGCCAGTGAGGCGCTTGATTTACGACAGCCCGACACGTTGGAATTTAACACTCCTAATGTTCGACCGCCTGCTCCAACAAGAAAAAGCCGTTAACGACTATTTGTATGACCGGGGTGCTAGGACAGCCTCTGCGGAGCTGTGAATTATTTTGCCATGTTACTAGACGCCTGTAGGCTCATGCGTCCTTTTGAGGAGGTGACAAACCTAGTCAGTCGCACCGAAGGCACCATTAGCGACATCATACCATTTATTTTCCTCCTGGAGCGTGCCCTGCGAAGAGTGCTGGATCAGGCCGTAGATGAGCATGTAGAGGAAGAGTTGTGGTCACCATCACCACCAGAAACAGCCTTATCAGCATCGCTTGCTGGACCTGCGGCAACGCTGGAAGAGGATTGTGAGGAAGAGGAGTCAGAGGAGGAATGTGGCTTTGAGGAGGAGGAGCAAGACCAACCACAACAGGCATCCCAGGGTGCTCGTTGTCACCTATCTGGTACCCGTGGTGTTGTACGTGGCTGGGGGGAAGAACATACCTTCAGTGAGAACACTGAGGACGAGGAACGGGACATGAGTAGCTCGGCATCCAACCTTTTTTTTTGTCAATCTTTATTTTATTTGTGCATAAAGAGAACAAACACGTTTGCACTGCCACGACAGCCGGTGCAAACAATTATGCAGTCATAGTTTAACATTGGTATGGCATTTAGAAACTTTGCACATTTTTTGTTTTTGAGAATCAGAATATGGAACAAGTTGAGTATTAAACAATAAGCATAACCAGACTGAACTATGTTCCGCTTATAAGAGTTAAAGAGAACTCATGTGGAGTCAAAGGGTAAGTTGTGTGTGTTAGAGTAGTTAACCTGCCTAAGCAAGTCGTGTCAGAGGTGGAGATGTCAGTAAGCACAGCATATACATATTGATTAGTCTGACAATAACGTCCACATAGGAGAAAACTTGTAATATGTTGATCTACGAGTATTTCTGTAGCTTAGTAGTCGTTAGGTGCTAGCCATAAGGTTAAGGCACAGTTTGCTTTTTTATATTATTTAAACATTGTCATACATGCTAGGTTCAGCTGTAGCGTATTAGTACGTATATTAACATATATTAACATATTGCTTAAACTGCACTTGTTTGTACACCCGTAATGAGGAGTAAGCGTGGTAGCTGGGGGCACAGGTCTACGCTGTACATCCAACCGAAAAGCTGTGCCTAAAAAAAACATGCTATTCTGTAGTGTCACATCTATGTACATACTATTAAAAGTGAGTGCCTTAGGTCAGCCGATTAATATTATAAGCAAACAGACATAAACAGTAAGTGCTCAGGACAGCCGGATCAGAACAGTTATGTCCTTACAACTATTTGCCTGCTGTATTGTCCACCAAGAGTCCATAACTGCGGGCGGCCTGTGGTGGGGCTACGGCTTACAGGCCATCTATCAGCCAATACCCCTGCTGGGAAGGTCTGAGCCATGTGCCGGACGGGTTAGTGTTTCGCAGTCCCGGTTAGGAGCTTCTGCCTCTTTTCCACTGCTTGGGTACAGGCTTGGTAGGTGAGCTCGGTCCCTGGGGCCCTGAGAAGCAGCAGTGTCGCTCCCCTCCTGTTGTGGCCCTGGCGTTGTGCTTGCATGGAGTCGGTGTTCGTGGCGGACCCCTGTACCTCTTATCTTGTACGGGTGTCGATACTTGGTGGGGGTCGTATGGCGTTGTGGTGGTGGGTGGTCCCCTCTGCCCCGGGGCTGCGTTGGAGCTAGCACCTTCTTGCCACTGACCTGGGATCCGTAATGGCCCATGGTCGTCCCTGTCGGGAACTGGCGGAGAGTTGCAAATCTTTGCGTGTGTCTTCAGGTGGCATCTTTCCGCTGGTGTGGTCGATGCTTGCGGGGCATGCCCCTGGTTGCTCCCAGCCCGGGAGGGTCTCTTTTGTGGGAGATCGCTTTTGGCCTTTTCTTTGTGCCCTGAGGTGGAGGCTCCATTTCCCCCCCGCCATAGTCTTTCGCCTGTGAAGACGGCGTGGGTTGGGCTGTCCCTGCTTGTAAACACTTCAGCCACTTTGCCCAGAAGCGGTCAAACAGCACATCGATGGGGTCATCAGCAGTGGCAGTGGTGCCTGGGGTTGGATCTGGTCGTCGCTGACCTCGCTTATCTGGTTCTAGCAGAGCCGCCATCTTGGGGGCCCTCACTACCGCGTTGCTTGGCAGGCTGGCGGGAACCGTTGTTCGGTGCGGCGTGTGGGGTCTCCCTTCAGGCAGGGACCGGGATGACCCCCACCGGTCCATAGGGGGGGGAAGCGATTTTCGAACGCTTGGGGGCCTTTGAGTAGGGCGGGAAGGCGGCCGTCCTTCCCCCTCACCTCCTCCAGTAGGCCCAAGCCAGCTGTAGCGGTTCCCGGGCATGCCGGGGTTCGATATGGGTATCGTTGTGTGCACAGGCTCAGTGTGAGTCCAATTGTCTTGGTTGCTCGCTTCTCTTGTCGCTGTGTCTCGATTTGGCAATGTTATGGAGCCCAGAAAGCTGGAGCCCATGCGATGTGCGACCAGCCAGCTTGCTTGCTCGGCTCCGCCCCCTCGGCATCCAACCTTGTGCAAATGGGGTCTTTCATGCTGTCATGCCTGTTGAGGGACCCTCGTATAAAAAGGCTGAAGGAGAACAACCTATACTGGGTGTCCACGCTACTAGACCCCTGGTATAAGCAGAAAGTGCCTGAAATGTTACCGAATTACCGCAAGTCGGAAAGGATGCAGCAGTTCCAAAATAAATTTAAAAAGTATGCTTTACACAGCATATAAGGGTGATGTCACAGCACAACGGAAATCTAACAGGGGAAGAGGTGAAAGTAATCCTCCCACGACCACGCCGGCAAGGAAAGGACGCTTTACAGACGTGTTGTTGATGGAGGACATGCAGATCTTTTTAAGTCCTACGCATCGCCACAGCCCTTCGGGGTCCTCCCTCAGAGAACGAATCGACCGACAGGTAGCAGACTACCTCGCCTTAACTGCAGATATTGACACTCTGAGGAGCGATGAACCCCTTGACTACTGGGTGTGCAGGCTTGACCTGTGGCCTGAGCTATCCCAATTTGTGATAGAACTTCTGGCCTGCCCCGCTTCAAGTGTCCTGTCAGAAAGGACATTCAGTGCAGCAGGAGGTATGAGAAGAGAAGTCGCCTAGGTCAATAAAGTCTAGATTACCTCACCTTTATTAAGATGAATGAGGGATGGATCCCGAATGGACTGACAGTGGGCGATACATTCGACTAAAAAAGGCCTGATGAGGGGAACGTGACAGGGATTAAACTGATAAGAATAGTACTACTTAACACACCACTGTCAGGGTACTCATCTGTTAGACAGACAGCCAGACGTGGCCGCTCCTGGAGTTCCCAACAGGGGACTTGAACCGGGGAACTTATCAGTCCTAGTCCTGATTTCTACCTCTGAGCCACAGCAGCTTTACACAGAGACTACTGAGTCCGGTCCTGTTCATCCTGGCATGGCTTATACACCGGGGGCTGCACCTTGACTTGGCTGTGTCTCACCTGACTCTCATCGGTCATCAGCAGGGTATTTAAACCCAGCCTCTTCCTGTGCTCAGTGTCAAGTCTTTGATCTAGTGTTGCTGTGTTGTACCAGTGTTCCAGTTTATCTGCTTCGTTTCTTTGACCTCGGCTTGTGACTACGTTTATTCTGACCTCTGGCATCCCTTGACTTCGGCTACTCCTCATTGTTCCTGACCTCTGGCATCCTTTGACCTCGGCTATCCCTCGACTATCCTGCTGGTTCTGTCCTTGCCTGTCCTGCGTATTTGGTACTGCATCCTGCACAGCCCCCGTGCACAGACCCACAGGCCAGGTGAATTCTTACCTGACCACCTCGGCCTGTGGCTATCTGCAAGGGTGAGCAACATATCTGCGCTACAGACTCCCAACTCAGGTAAGACCCTGACAAAAGACTCGACCAATATGGAGTCCGCAGAAATGTGCTCACCCTCACTCCAGCAAGTGTCCAGCCTGGCCCAGACTGTTTCGGAGTTGCAGCAGGAAATTTTTTCTCTTAAAGGCGCAGTACATCCAGCTCCGGAACCCTTTGTCATCATGCCCGACAGATTTGATGGTAACTACACGTCCTTTCAGTCATTCAGGATGGATTGCGAGGTATTGTTTTCTTTAAAGCCTCGAACTTACGCCACGGATTTCATCAGGGTCAGAGCGGCTATCAACCTGTTGTCTGGACGCATCAAAGTTTGGTCTTACCAAATGTTGCAGAGGAAGAGTCCTGTCCTTGTCAGCTGGGAATCCTTTATTATTGCTATGGACTCACAGTGCAGGACCACTAAGCCCAAGCCAGCTCCACCTACTAAAAAATCGCGGAGTCTACGTTACCAAGGAACCGAGTACTATCACCACACCCCAGTGATGCCCTCTTATGATCCAGTTCCCAGGAAAACTCCAGAGGTATCCTGTGTTCCACTTGATCCTGAGGAACCTATGCAAATTGGACGTGTCCACTGCAAAGTCACACCTAGGGAGAGGGACCGAAGGAGAAGCCATGGTCTGTGTTTTTACTGTGGAGAAGGAGGACACTTCATCACGCTTTGTCCTGTTCGCCCTCCTAGACCTCCAGCTCTCCGACTGGGTAATAATATTCTTCGTCCAGTGTACACCGCATATCAGCCTAAAGAGCTACAAGGGAGCCGTTATTCCTGCCCAGGCTTGGCTTCCATGGAAAATGCTATACCTCCTGCTCCAGAGTCGTCTGCATCTACTACCAAAGTTACTTCCTGTAGTACCACCACTACTTCCTGTCCACTTGAAAAGGATTTACCTATGGATTGTGTCATTGCTTCTAATGGCACTACGGTCTGTAAAAAAGACCTAGAAGTGTTCGAAAAAGCACTGCTAGCTACGAGCACTGTTCCTGCCGAAGTTGTGGAAGTTTTTGTCACCCCTACCCGGAACCTAGACAGATTGTCAGCCGTACCAGAAGCTGGTACTGGGAAATCCCGAGCTAATAAGGGATTCCATACTGAGGACTTTCACTATGGGGACTCGATGGATTCTGAGAGTGACTCTGGAGAGGCGGATTATTTCGATGAGGAACCTGCTTACGCCCAGAGGTCGTTTTTAAAGGGGGAGGTACTGTCAGGGTACTCATCTGTTAGACAGACAGCCAGACGTGGCCGCTCCTGGAGTTCCCAACAGGGGACTTGAACCGGGGAACTTATCAGTCCTAGTCCTGATTTCTACCTCTGAGCCACAGCAGCTTTACACAGAGACTACTGAGTTCGGTCCTGTTCATCCTGGCATGGCTTATACACCGGGGGCTGCACCTTGACTTGGCTGTGTCTCACCTGACTCTCATCGGTCATCAGCAGGGTATTTAAACCCAGCCTCTTCCTGTGCTCAGTGTCAAGTCTTTGATCTAGTGTTGCTGTGTTGTACCAGTGTTCCAGTTTATCTGCTTTGTTTCTTTGACCTCGGCTTGTGACTACGTTTATTCTGACCTCTGGCATCCCTTGACTTCGGCTACTCCTCATTGTTCCTGACCTCTGGCATCCTTTGACCTCGGCTATCCCTCGACTATCCTGCTGGTTCTGTCCTTGCCTGTCCTGCGTATTTGGTACTGCATCCTGCACAGCCCCCGTGCACAGACCCACAGGCCAGGTGAATTCTTACCTGACCACCTCGGCCTGTGGCTATCTGCAAGGGTGAGCAACATATCTGCGCTACAGACTCCCAACTCAGGTAAGACCCTGACAACCACTCCTATCTGGTGGCACATTAGATTGCACGCGCAGTGCCCCAAATTTGAAGTAGGAGGACCGACCAATCATCTTTTTCCATCTCCCGGTTCCTAAAATCGATGCCATATACACGTCCCCTGATAGGGGATGTAACAGGGATTAAACTGATAAGAATAGTACTACTTAACACACCACTCCTATCTGGTGGCACATTAGATTGCACGCGCAGTGCCCCAAATTTGAAGTAGGAGGACCGACCAAGCATCTTTTTCCATCTCCCGATTCCTAAAATCGATGCCATATACACATCCCCTGATAGGGGACGTAACATGGATTAAACTGATAGGAATAGTACTACTTAACACACCTTATAATAATGCAGAGAGAGGCAACGCAGAGAGAGGAGTCTGAAGAAGAGGAGTCAGAGGAGGAAGGTGGCTTTAAGGAGGGGGAAGACCAAACACAGCAGGCGTCCCAGGGGGCTTGTTGTCACCTTTCGGGGACCCTTGGTGTTGTACGTGGCTGGGTGGAGGAAGAGACCTTCAATTACATCAGTAAGGACAAGGAACGGGACATGGCTAGTTTGGTATCCAATCTTGTGCAAATACCAAGGAGTTTGCGGTTGTGCAAATGGACTGTTTACAGTAGTTTGCGGTGCGTTAAACGGGGAGTTTGGTCTGTCACTGTGAAGCGGGCGTAACCCTTACACTACCTGATCGATACAACATCATACCTGATGTTTTAAAGCACGTTATTCAAACAATTTAGGAATGTTAGGTGATTTATGCCCTTTATGGATTAAAACCAGACTCTGCATCAACTATGAAATTTTCCATGGGAGTTTTGCCATGGATCCCCCTCCGGCATGCCACAGTCCAGGTGTTAGTCCCCTTGAAACATCTTTTCCATCACTATTGTGGCTAGAAAGAGTCCCTGTAGGTTTTAAAATTCGCCTGCCTGTTGAAGTCTATGGAGGTTCGCCCTGTTCGCCCATTCGCGAACATTTGCGGAAATTCTTGTTCGCCGTTCGCAAATGGAAAATGTTATGTTCGCGACATCTCTAGTACTTACTCTAAAAGGCTCTTCCTTTAATTGCAATTCATAGGAGGTCTCTGTATACATACTGATCTAAGGGGAACATTTCTTAGCACACATTCAAAACAGAACATTCAGTAAACTTTTGCAGCTACTATCAATGTTGGCAGCACGTATCTTATCTTATCTTATCTTATCTGATTATTATAATCCCTGATAATGGAAGCATGAGGACTGGCTGAGCCACTTCCCAATTTATTTAAAGGAAGCCTTGGACTTTTTGGACTTTCAGGCCAATGCAGGAACCTCAATGATATACATATGTATATATATATACAAACCAAGAAGATGCATTCACCTAAACATGCATACAGTATAGGGTGCTGCTGGGGCCAATTCATACAACATACAATATCCTGCGCACTCACTCATTCACTAAACAGCAAGTTCAAGTCTCACAGAATGTAATAGTTTTATGTAAAACACCTCACCTAGGCAAAAATAATGGGGGTTTAGTTACATTATATGATCATACGTTGCATAAGCCTGCCACAACGTCAACGTACCCTGTTTTTGGCAGGTCCTACTCTACTCTCTTATGAGATTAATCCACTTACTTGGGAAATATTTCCACCTGGGACTCTCTCCAGGGCAAGGTTAAATATGGCCCTGGAATCAGGAACCTGTGATGGGGAGGGGTGCAAAACCAGGGAGTTGGCCTGGTCCAAGAGGGCTGTACTCACCTGAACATGCATTCATCATAGGGTGCTGCTGGAGCCAAGTCATGCAACATACAAGATCCATATATATATGTTTATTGGGGTTGGGCATTTTATTCATGTTATTCAGATATCTATTAAAATTATCACTCATGCTAATGCTCACAACAAAATTATTATACATATTGAAGACGAATGCACCCTCTCAGTTGTCAATCAGCAGTAAGGGAGGTCTTTCTCACATGCTTCGAGGGCTTGAAGCAGTGGCGTACACATGACCCATGGGGCCCCGGTGCAAAAATTGATCCGTGGGCCCCCCCCCCCCCCCCCACTCTGCGCGGGCCGGGGCAGCAACACATGGCGGCGGGCACCTGGTCGCAGGGGTTGCGACCGCGGTATGTACGCCACTGCATGCAGATGCACACACACTTAAAGGACCACTACAGACACCCAGATCACATCAGCTCAATGAAGTGGTCTGGGTGTCAGGTCCCTCTAGTTTTAACCCTGCAGCTGAAAGCATAGCAGTTTCAGAGAAACTGTTATGTTTCACTGAGGGTTAATCCAGCCTCTAGTGGCTGTCTCACTGACAGCCGCTAGAGGCGCTTGCGCCATTTTAAGACACTGAACGTCCATAGGAAAGCATTGAGTAATGCTTTCCTATGGGCGGTTTGAATGCGTGCGCGGCTCTTGCCGTGCATGCGCATTCGGCGCTGAGAGGCGGAGGGATCCCCAGCACCATGGGAGTCCGGCGCTGGAGAAAGGTAAGTGCTGAAGACACACACACACACACTCTCACGAACAAATGCATACACACTAGCTAACAGACACACACATTTACTGACAAAGACACACTCAGCGGCAGACATACATACACACTCACTTACAAAACATACACTCTCACTGACAAACACACACTCACTAACAGACATCAAACAGACTCACTAACACACACACACACACAAACACACTCAGTAACAGACACACAGTAACACACTCACTAGCAGACACACACTCTAACACAAACACCAACACTCACACTAACACACTCACACTAACACACACACACTAACACACACACACTAACGCTCACACACACTAACACACACACACTAACGCTCACACACACTAACACACACACACTAACGCTCACACACACTAACACACACACACACTAACGCTCACACACACTAACACACACACACACACACACTAACACTCACTCACACACACACACACTAACACTCACTCACACACACACACTAACACACACACACTAACACTCACACACACACACACTTACACTTACACATGTTTTTTTAATTTAATCCCCCCAGCCTCCTTACCTTTTGGAGTGCTGAGGGGATTCCCTGGGGTCCAGTGGTGCTGCTGGGCTCCTGGGGGGGGGGCGGTCACCCGGCGGGCTGGCTGGTCCTGCGGGTGCGCGAGGGAGCACTCTCCCCTGAGTGCTTCCTCTTCAGCTCCCTTGCTCGCCGCGTACTGATACCGGCGCCGGAAGATGACATCATCTTCCGGCTCCGGTATCAATGCGGTGCGCGAGGGAGCTGAAGAGGAAGCACTCAGGGGAGAGTGCTCCCTCGCGCACCCGCCGGCCGCCGGGTGTAAGCAGGGCCAGCCTCGGGGGGCCCGGAGGTGGCCGGCTCCTGGGCCCCCCAGGAGAAGAGGCTGGCCCAGAGCGTACATACCGGGTCGCAGGGGCGGCCGGGCCCCCTGGTGGGCCGGGCCCGGTCGCAACCGCGACCCCTGCGACCCTGGTATGTACGCCACTGGCTTGAAGTGAGGCCTCTGCTAGAGAAGCATTAGTGGCAATACTTCACTATGAGAAGCACTGTCGTAAGATTATGGTGGTTGCCATGTATGTACCTTCTTCTCTATGAGATGTTCTGTATTACACAAGAGATCATCAGTAGGGGGCAGAGAGCAGCAGGATTTTAAATAAGTAGTAACTGTTATTTAATGGGAACAGGGTCTCTAAATCAACTGTGCTGGATTGTTCATTTAATAATTGTTTGATTTGAGAATAATGCACAAAATATCTAATTCAGAAGCATTTAAATATAACAATGATTTGTAATAAACATACACCCAGTCTGACTTTATGAAAAACGTTGGACTGTTTTAGTGATCTATTAAATATTATCATACCTGCCTTGGTCTTCTTGCTGAGTACATATATCTCATTTTTCCTGTAAAAATAAGAGATTTACAGACACATATTTAGAAATATTTGTTTTTACGTTATAATAGAAAATAATTTAGTAATTTTATTAGGGAGCCTTTAATTAATACAGTGGCCATTTTTTGATATGGACAATTGGGGAATATCAGATAAGAAATATGTTGGTGCAGACACATTATATGCCTATACCATGCCTAATCCACTGTTACGTTAAAGTAAAAGAAGATCATTGGTCCAAAACTAATTGTATACAGGACAAATTCAATTTTTTTCAGCATGAAAAGTTTATTAAACATTTAAAAAAGAATAAGAAAATGGAGATGGTACAGAAAGAAGGGGGTCAGGTTGAGGTGTGGACAAAAGCATATTCTATTGAGATACAACAGGTCATAAACCATGATAAATTAATATGATGTAAACATGAAAGAACATTCTGCAATAAAGTGATTACAAATGGTAAATAATTATTTAATTGTTTTTTTTTTACTGCCGCTAGGATTAGGAGATTGATTTATTTTTCTGGAAGGCGAGATAGGAGTCCCACTAGGCCCACAATTCAGTTTGTGTGTGGGGTGGAGGGGTGAACACTTTTCATGAATAGAGCTACTTGTTACTCAATGTGAATTTCCAATTTAAGGTCGAAGTAGCTGGACTGAAAAAATGCTCTAAGTCAGCTATGGTTCCAGTTCGGCTACTTTAACCCAGCTTTAGGGAGAAATGAAGTACATGAGCATGTAATATTGTAGGTTAAAAAGCAGCAAAAAAAAAGAGTCACTTTCTTTACGAGGAGTTTGATATCAAGCCAAAACACCTGAATCTTGCTGTAGGACCACCATAACGTGTGCCTACGTTTCCTTAAGAACAACATTCTATTTTAAAAAAATATGATGTATATTGGCCCAAGGTCCTTTGTAGTTCCACATGATCTCAAATTTATTTGAATTTTAAAAGAATTATTAACTACATTTTTATTTACCTTTTCTGACCTTGGATTGTCTTCTGGATTCGGAATCCAAAACCTTTAAACATACAGAAAAAAAAGAATAGACCTTTTATGTATTTCATGTTGAGTCACATTATATTCACCCAATGAAGTACTAGTTTGCATAGTTTCTTTTCAAACTTAAAGCAAGCTCCCACTATGAAATCAGAATTTTCCCACAATTCATCAGTTACGTGTTATCTTATTTTGTTTTGTTAGTTTGTATGTATATGAATACATGCTGCAGAACCCATGGGTATTAATGTAATTACAGTAAAGGATACCATACTCTCATGGATTCCAGGGTGCAACCCGGGCCTGAGGTTGGCCAATCTTCACAATGTGATTTGCAGAAAATAAATGATGGCCGAGGCACTCAAGGTAAATCTAAAATGAGCAGTTTTATAGGAGTAGATGAAAGCAACATTTTGGCCCACAACAGGGCCTTTGTCATCATTTATTTTCTGCGAACCCATGGGTGTTGTCAATATTGTGTTAGTAGCATCATGCTTTTAAAAAAAATAGAAAAAATGCTTCTTCTGTGTTTGTAAATAAAGCATGTAATAGAAAAATTACAATAAAAAGAAAAAAAACTAATCTCTTTATATTACTTCTCTGGGACTGAAGAAAATCTTTTTGAATTTGATAATTTTACATCTAAGTGAATCAGAAAGTATATAGATCATCAATATTGCTGTCTCGAAAGTAATGAAACACGTCCTGTAAACATTATAGGGGCAGACATTTCAAACATTTTGCATATTACAGACTGTTTTATATGTTTTAAAAGTTTCTGATTTAAAAATCGTTCATTTGGGTAGCCGAAATTGCCCAATTTTTTGAATTTTTTTGTGGCGTTTTGATCATGAATTTTCAAGACGTCATTATATAGCAACTTGAAATAGATTTGAACTTTGTGATGATCATAATTGAATCTGTTCACCAGTTTAAGTGGTCTACAAACGTAGAATTATTCATTGCTTACACCCACATGTTCTATAAAAATGGAAACACATCATTTCAAAATAATGAGGTTGTTAAAGAGTAACTTTTATTCTTACTAAATTATACATGGTGTACAAATAAAATAAGTCAATTTTCCACAAACTCAGAATTACCCTGGAAGAACAGTATGCTCCCAATTTGTTGCTTAAACTAAACTGAATTATAGATTTCTATCAAATATTGCTTTATCTTGTTGCATGGAAACACAGCAACAGAGTTTAAAGAACCTATTCTTCGTTATTGAACTGAGGAATGCTTTGTATTATTCAACAGATCTCTGATTAAATCACCTACTGACACCACATGTTCTCTTTGGAAGAGTGTGATGACACTCAAGATGACCTGCCCAACGCAGGACCATAGTCATGTCTTCAAGTGGCCACAACAGACAAACATACTATAGCTTGGTGAATTTTTTTTTTAATTGTGTTGGGAATATTGTTTAGCTTCGTACGATCACTCGATCAGCCCAAATCTGACCAACTTGCAGTACGTCTGTATATCTGTATATAATGTCTAAATGCACGAATGTAATTGTGTTAATATTGAGTATGCATGGATACCTCAATACCGCTGAGTAATAAGAGTAAGGGATAGAATGGGCACTAGCAATACAACATTCTAAAACAGTAATACGTATCCCGTGCCATACATCTTACATGGTACCAATCATGGTGACACTGTATACCTTGGAGACATTAGAATATCCATTCTTTGCTGATCTTATTTTATTCAGCATTTCTTTCACTGGTAACCTTACTCTGACACCCACGTACTTCTGAGATGTATGATTATTTAGTTTGGAATCTGTAGATGAGAAACACTGATAAGATTTACTAACATTCCTGGAGCTCAATATACATTGGCTATTTATAATATTGCTTCAATTGCAAGATCTATCTGTTAATATGTTCATATTTCCAAACACATCCAAACACATCTCACAAATTATTTTGTTTGTCCCAAGCTAAATTCAAACTAATTCCACAACTCATTGTACAGTTACATGTAAGATTTGCCCATATTCCGTTTCTGGAGTACACATTTTTACAGACGTGTATTTATATGCAGGAATATGACAATTTGATTTAATTTTGGAGCACTCTGATATTTAAATGTTATGTACCTAGAGTTGGTAGGAATTATTTGTAATGCTGCTAACACACTCAATGTGTTATACCCCCAGCACACAAATCAGAATCAAACAAAGAAAATGTATAAATAAGAGTGGAGCAGTATGAAAAAAAAAATGAAATAAACGTTTACGTGAAAAACCCAAGACCAACTATAAATTGTGAAAAGTATTGCAGTAATACTCAATGGTCAGTAGATGGCCCCATGTTAACACAGCTCACAGCACATGTAAAGGAAATACATAAATACACATAATAGTGCAAATTGTTTTAAATGAGAAATATTTTCAACACCATCACTAATGTACCAAAATTCCCCAAAAACTGTCTCTTGCAAGAGAACGTGGTGAGTAGGCTCGGCATACGCCTTTACTCACTGCCCAGTTTCGTGTTATGTCTGTTGGGGAGTTGGAGACACTGGCTCTGAAAAGCTGTAGCGTCCGGAATGCAATAGTCCGGTTTCCGAGTATCTGTAGTCTCAAAGACTAACAGTGAGAGAATGTTATAACGTTTTTGACATGCGTTTTTCAGGATTTTTTTTTTTATTCTGTCTCTCACTGTTAAAATACACCTACCATTAAAATTATAGCCTGATCATTTCTTTGTCAGTGGGCAAACATTCAAAATCAGCACAGGATCAAAAAATGTTTTCCCTCACTGTATATGAAGTTGAGGAAAGTTGAGGAAAACACTAAAATATCATATCAACTTTTGGAGACGACAACACTGACTCCTCCAAGGAGATGTTACAATGCAGAGTCACGGCGGACAGGGCACACAACCAATGCCTGTGACGGCGGCA